>NC_133934.1:36644215-36909215 GCF_031877795.1 Strix aluco
CAGTGTGTTTATACAGACAGATCTTTCATTGCCTCCTCTTGCTTAACTCATTCAGTGACCTTCTACAAAGAAAAGAGAAGGTCAGCACCAGTCCTTTATGAGAGGACGATGTGTATTGCAGTCCATTAGCCTATTAGTGGATAGGATAGCCAAACCCTAAGGATTACATCCTAAGATGCCCACTGCCTTTTTAGTTATACTGGTCGCCTTAAAACAAAGACATTTCTAAGCAGTAAACATTCCTTTGAGTTTTCAAGGTGCTCTCTGCAAGGTGCAAATCTCTGCAAGATTTGGCAGCTTTTGGTAGTTTTAGTAAATATTTGTCAAAAAGTTCAGTCTGAAGATTTTTTTTTTTTCTTTTGCCCTCATCCTTTCCTATCTTTAAGTAAACAGTAGTTTCTCAGGTTATTTCACAACCATGTTTTTTATATTTCTATTCTATTTTTATATTTTTATATTTCAGGCATAAAGAGTGAGACAGGAGGCACAACGTGATTGATATTTCTGAGAGAAGCTCAGAGAGACTGGGGCATTCTTAGAAAACACAAAGGAAATGACAGTATGGCAAGATTTCACACAGTACGATGAGGATTTCATATGTTATGTACATCTGTTGATGTTATCTTAGTTTGACCTGTGTTGAGATTTCAAAAGAGGAGCTCACTTTAGTCTTCCCATCTTCATCTTCGCTTCTTTTTAGGTTCTACTGACAGAACCACCACATTAGTCACACTCCTTCCACACCATTCTAAGCTCTTTCTAAACCTCAAACAAGTTTCCAGTGGGATCTGAGTCATCTATAGGCCTTGTGATGGTCTTTCTAAATAGCTGGAATACTTCTTTCCTGCTAAAATGATGAGATTATAAAGGGGTGCTGTTGTGTATTAAAATGACTAAAAGTCATGTTTAATCTCTACACGTGAGATTTCTGCAAGGAAATTTTTTGTATTTTGATGATATTAGTAAAGAATTATGGCAAGACCACAGCGTTAAGCATTTTTGTCTGTGCTGTGCACAAGAAAATGACCATTTCAAGCACATTTCCTTTTTCGTTACAAAAAAGACACTGAAAGCAATGGCCAAGAATGCTAACAAGCAAGAAAGAGAAAGTTATATTTAGGTTATTTTGTGCCCTCTCGCTCTGTGATCTTACCAGCCTGTGCTGAGCCACTAGCATCTTGACCATTTTGGTTACTACTGGGGGCAAAAAACCAAATCCTTTCCTGGTCTTGGAATGACTCCAGAACAGAGCACATATTCCCTGCTGAAGGTGACCTGTTTTACGTTTCTTTTATCTCTGCTAGATTCTGGTTTGCCATTATTAAAACTCCACAGCAAAGCATTTACTAGCTTTGTCCCTATATTTACAATACCTTTTGACTGAGATGTCTAAGAGCTTTAAACATATGCTTTAAACAGTGGACGGTCAGCGCTGACATTTGTTACAAATCTTTTCAGAGGGCCGTGTGGAATCGTTCTAATCCGGGAAGAGCCACTGACTCGCTGTGTGATCTGACAGAGTGACATATCACTTGACCTCAGTCACAGCAGCTGTAAAACGAGGTGGAAAACCAGGGCCTGACAAAAAGCAGAGGATGCCTCTCGGCAGAGCTTTCTTGAGCAAATAAATTTCAAATACGTGGCTTGGCTTCTTTCTTATTCCTCCAAAAGTCTGTGATGAGTTTTAGATCAAAATTAGGTTTTGCAACATTTCTTCTGAATTTCTTTTTGACAGCGGAAGGATGTGTTACGCAGTCATCATGTATTAGTTACTTGTGGTGGAACAAAACGCAGAAGGCTGGTTGTTATAGATGGGCTGAGAAAGCGACCTCCGATCCCGTCATTTTTGCAGGACGGAAGCAGAAACGTTTCAGTGAAAATATTCCTTCCTCAGCGCCCCTCCTGAGCCAGGGGACAGCTGCCGCGGGGTAAGCCGCGGCCGCCGCAGTTGCCTACGGAGGGTTTGTCGCTGTGGCCGCGGGGGCTGCAGAGGGCGCAGCGGCCCCGCCACAGCCCCGCCACAGCCCCGCCACAGCCCCGCCACAGCCCCGCCACAGCCCCGCGGGCCCCGCCACAGCCCCGCCGGCCCCACCACAGCCCCGCCACAGCCCCGCCGGCCCAGCGCCCCCGGGCCCTGCCCCACACCGCGGGCTCAGCACCGAGGCGAGGAAGGGAATTGGTGTACTCGAGCTGCAAACCTTCTTCTGGCGAATCCAGGAAGAAACAGACCAGCATTTCCCCCGCCTGCTTTGGGGTGGGAAAGTGGGGTTTTTGGTTGCTTGGGTTTTGTTGGTTTCTTTGTTTCTTTGTTTTTGTTTTGTTTTTTCTTTTTGGCTAGCCAGATCACTGGAGAAGTGCTGGAGAAGGTTTGAGATGCCACCAGATACAGTGGAACGTATTTTTCTGTGAGATGGCTGTGGGTTCTTTAAACGGCAGATGAAACTCTATCCGGGTCAGGCAGCCGTGTTTCTAAGTACGGGAGCTCCAGGAGAAGTCCTGCACTTGGGCAGCAACGCTTTCCCCTGCCAAATCTTCTGACATTGACATTACCAGTGTTCAGATTTCAGCTCTCTGGTGTCTGAGGATCACCTTAAACAAGGGTCCATTTTGCTGCCTGTTCAGCACACTTACTTACATTTAACCTTAAGTTTTCTGTTAATTTATTCATGTGAAACTTCTTCCTCACCTTAGCTGTTAGATCTTGAATTACTAAACCTCTGGAAGGCCATGCTGGGTTGCATCTGGATGTCCCTTTCTGCAGAGAAATCTTTGGTGGGCAAAGTGCTCGTGCGCTGCAGAGCAGAGCAAGAGCGGGAGGCAGCAGGCAGAGGCCGGGGGAACTGAACTCCAGTGAGCCATGTTTTGGAGAGTGACTTGACAAGGCAAGGTAGGGGGAAAGGAGGAGGGAGAACTCTTCCAACTGATGAAACTTTAAGATGGATTTAAGGCTGCTGTAAGATGTTTTAAACCCAAAGTGGTTTGAGTCCAATCTTAACAGGAACTTGGGGGGCAGACTGTAGCGTTCATCCTCCATCCTCAAGTATGTGACATGCTCAGACATACAAAAACACATGCTAAGCCAAGCTAAACTGGAAATAAGTGCACAAAGGCAATCTCATTCCAGCCTATAGCACAGTTATTGTAGCACAGCCTCTGCTAGAGCCGTCTGGCCAGCCGCTGGAGCTGATGTCCTGCTTGAACTGTCCTGTCCCACTTGCATTCCTGAGCCGTCAGACGACAGCACATGGATGCGCAGGCAGGAGTCAGCAGCACATGCCAAACAAGTTTGTTACAAAAATAGAAACACAAAGGATCTTTCCATTTGCCAGTGCATCTTCCCCAGTCCTCACACTTTTTACTGCCAGTGAAATGTAGAGGCATGTGAGGTGCTGTGTCACAGCTGGACCTGACCTGTACTCAGCCTGGGGTGTTCCGATCTAGTTTTAGTCCAGGCAAAAGCAAATAGTTTTGATTTGAGTCTGCCCAAAGGTTTGAAGCAGACGCGTTGTAAATGGGATGTTGGTATGGGCCTTTTTCATAATTCTTCTATTCATTATTTGCTTCATCTTATTCTCATATAAATCAAACTAAATCAACCTGAAGGGCTGAAGCAATTACAGACCAAGGAATCTTGGCAGTGGCAGTCCATGGGAAGCCTGCCGCCTCCTTCTTCCCGGTGTACCAGCCATCTTACTATTGTTCCCATTGCCATTAGTGACCTGGTACCCAAGGCACAGACAGTTGCACTTGGGTGCCTGACTGTACTAATGTCGGTGGCCTCAGCAGTTGATGCGTGACAACTAGAATCACTCTGGGCCAAGAGCACGTTGTGTACATCCCACACGTAATGCCATCGCTACCTTTACGTGGTTTCACCAACTCATACAGTTTAGAATTAGGTATTTAGGAATTGCTTCAGTTTCTCTGTGACTGGTAACAATTAGGTTCTTATAACTGGACAGTTCTTTAAAAATAAAAATTAATTTTCAACAGTGACCTTTAATTCAATGTGCCATGAACGCAGAAATAAACTAGTTAAGTTTCTGGTTTTCAGACACGTGCACATGAATTGCCAATAGACCAAGAGGAGTTGAGGTCTATACAATATTTTTTCACTTTTATTTCATAATTACATGTTGGTTTTCTAACGTGTTTTTGAATTATCACTGTGACTTTCTGTGTTTCTGTAAAGAAGGAGAAAGAAATGTTCTCCCTTCCAAGGATATGTGATGTCATACCTGCTTTTTTTTTTTCTTTTTTTCCTAGATTTTCTATATGGGACATCTCATGAAAAAAGAGTGAAGCATGATGATGGTTCTAGGCAAAACTCTTGAATCATTTCGTCCAGCTTTCTGAATTGGACAAAACACTTTGCTGTGTATTTACACTTGACTTTGAATTAACTCTTGGATGTCTGCAACAACAGCATCTCAGCAGTCAGGGAGACCTTGTGAAGCTGTTTCCCTTCGCTTAGTGGCATATTATAAGATTTTTAAAAATTAATTATAAATTTTGTTGTTTTTTTTTCCCCTGGCAGCTTCTAATCAACATGAAATGTGAACATGCCCTTTCTTCTAATCAGCAATGTATTTGATTGTATATAAATCGCATTTTCATATGCTTATCCCAGATAAAAGTATAAGAAATAATATGTATATTATCTCTGGAACTGGCAGAGTCTCTACAGAATAATATTACTTCTGTAGACTTTTTAAGGGGCTCTGTTCTGGTGGTATCCAGCAAAATAATTCCTGCTTGTTCCTGTGACTTCTTCTCCATGTCTTCCCTTTAAAGTAAACCAACCAAATTCTGTAGGACCACTGGGAAATTCTTTGAGAGGAAGGCCGCAATATGCATCTGTGCCAGACAAACAGCTTTCTAATTCCCAGCTTCATTTCCTGAAGACACCTAAATAGGGCTGAGCTGCTGGGTGTCAACTCCTCCCTGCTGTATGTATTTTATCTAATAACTCAGACACTGTTCAGAAGACTACATACTGTATAAAAGAGCATACAGAAGTTGTGACCAACCACACAGTAAGTATATTAAAGGTTCATCCTTCCTCCCGCAAAACGTATTTAAGGTTGTTTAATATTACAATAATTGAAAAAAGTCCAGAAATGTTGTAATTTTTTTATGACTAAGCAGAGCAGTGTTTCAGGGAATAGATATGTTGCTAGTTCAGAATGCTCTAGTATCTCGGACCCTCCAACTCTTGAAGCTGCGGACTAACTCAGTGTTTCAGTGAGTATACTTGCACATTTTGAGTGGCAGGGAAATGATCAAGTGTACTTGAAAACACTTGTCATCATGGACCAGACCCCAAAGGGCAGATTTGCATTGCACTTCCCACCTTGGTGTTTGACTTGCTGAGTATCTGATCAGCCAAGCCAAACTTCCTTTACTCGAAGGAGGGTTCTTTGGGTCATTTACTGATGTATTTATTAGTGCAAACTATCTGTTCAGCTTTGATGGTAATTTTTTTAATAATGTCTTTCTTCATATTTTTCTGCTTTTGCACCTCTTTTTATGATCTTCTGCATTTTTGTCCCCCTGTAGCCTTTATGCTGACAACTGTTTTAACAGTAGTTATCCATTTAAATGGGCTTTGTCTGCTTCTTATTAAGAAGAAATCTTTGTGTTTCTGTAAAATCTGTGGATCTGTTTGGAAAAGTCCTTTATCCAAAAGAAAAAGTTTTCATTTGAAAGGTAGCATAATTTTCTACTTTGTCTCACTTATCACTTAGTCAACCTCTTAATTACTGTTATTTTTTTTCTCCCTGCAGGGTGTGTAAACATCCATGCACTTAGCTGAATAGAGAAACAGCACACTAATTTCACAGTGACTTTACACCTATTTGCATAGTGAAGGCTGTTCTTTGTAAAATGCAAACATCCCAGAAGTCTGTAACAACTAAGCTATAGCTGCTGCACCTTGAACTTAGAAACAGGACTTTCCTGGAGCCTACTTGAACTGCCTCCCTCTGGCTCAGCGAAGAGTCTGGTTTCCTCATGCTACTTCCTGGCTGCTGAAGTTTTACCTTCTTTTTCTAATTTTCCTTTTCTGATATATTTCTAATATCTATGGATGTTTGATTAACTTTACTTGCAAACAAGTATCCCCATGTATGACTTCCACTGCCTCTTCCTTGAAGGCTAGTATGAAATCCAGCTGAGAACATCTCTGGTACCGTCCTTTACCTTCTGTGTTGTAAAAATGCAAGGGATTTCAATAGCTTGGCTGCCTGAACTGGGGGGTGCTGAGAAGCTCTAGGTGGAATGTCTACATGGATCCAAATCTTAAACCAAAGTCAGTATTAGAATTAAGAAAACTAATAAAGGAAATTAATAATAATAAGCTGTGATACAGCTTAAATACAAAAGCAGTAGGTGGTCTGGTCTCTGATTTACATACATGAAAACAGAGGCAGAAACTGTGCCTGCATGCATCCTTAAGTGCTGTGGCAAAGATGGGACTAGAGCACAGCCTTTCTAACTCTGAGCTTACCATCTTACGTACTTGTCTACACAGTCTCTGGAGTGAGAGAGTTTTTCACTTGAGGCTTTTAGCAACAGGACACTGAAAAAACCACAAAATGTTAGAGAAGCCAGAATTTAGTAACAGTAAATGAGATCTCTGCTTTCAGCTCAGTCTTGTACTCCACATGAAAGGCTAAGGAAACCTCTGGTAATTTTATATCCTGTAGTTTGCAATCACATCCAATAGGACTTGGTAGGTAATGACAACAAAGGCATTAGTTGATGGCATCCCATTCAAGGCTGAACTTCAGCTCCTTGAAGTTCCTGGAAGAATCTTCTCTTGGAGTTGGATTGTGTGAATTCATCTCTTTGCCCATTTAACTGTGCAGAGCTCCAGATGCAGCAAAGTCTCCCTGTTCTAGTTTGCCCATATTGCTTTTCTTAGACCTACCAATCTAGTGTCTTTGTAATCTACTGTACTGCTGCTTCATGAAACAGTCCAGGCTACCAGATGCCAGAAAACGTTAATGAATGAGCAAAAGGAAAGTTCTCCTGGGCACCCCTTGGCAAAGTGTACTGAGTGCTAGGACAGTTTAAGCTACCTTTTACCCTTGTCCTCCCTCTGGTCCTGAGCTGAGCCCTGCCTGCAGAACTCAAGTCCATATTTCCATTCTGCCTTAAGGCAGTTCTTTTCACTTATATAGGTAGCCAGCCTCTTTCCCCAACAGAAGAAGGACTCACAGCCAGTTTGACTCTTCTGTGTGAAACACCAGTGAGACGTTAAGCAAAACATCTTAGTTAGCATCAAAAAAGGAATTTTAATTTACACAATTCAGGAAGTGAACACTGAAGTTGGAAAAAGTGGGAAATAAAGAAATCTTAAAAGGAGTAAGTGGGGAGATAAGTGGTGAGAGAACCTAATATTGGAAGTATCCTTTAATAATACTGATGGAAACTATTAATTTCCATTAATAATACTAATGGAAATACTAATATTTAATGACTTTGATACCATGAGTAGGCAGGTAGTGGGTGAAGTTTGCCCATGAGATAAAGCTAAGAAATATTGTCAATATAGCTGAAGTCAAAGACAACATGGAAGGTAACTGGATAGTCTTGAGGACATGAAATTTAGTCATAGTACTAGATCATGCCCTTGCATACTGATAATAAGTATTTCTCTTAGGAGCTGGGACTCCAGCCATTCGAAATGATGAGCAAGAAGAGGCCTGGCATATGCTGCTTGTTCCTGAGATGATTGAGCTCTCAGTGCTATGTAACTCTGCTTTTGGCTCCTCCGCTGACAGCCCATGGAGTAAGGCTGTAGCTCAGCAGGCTCCCTGCTTGTCACAGCTCTCAGTGGTAAGTAGTAGTGTATTAATGACATGCTGGCATTCGTATTGACAAATTCATCCTCACATGTTAATGTTCAAGGGAGAAGGGAGGGCTTTTTGGCTCCGGGGAGGAAGCAGACTTTCTACATGACCTGTGTTTTTTTGCATGGCCTGGAAAATTCACTCATTGAACTTTTAATCTGAGGTAATGTTTTAAATTTAGTATTATTAAAGACATTTGTTCTTTAAAATGCCCTCTATTTTTCACTTTAATAGTCCTTACTCCAAAGTGACATAAAGAAGGCTGGTTTTAAAAAGAGGGCCTAAGAATGGCCAAGAGGAGGGAAATATCATGTGTGAAGCAGAAGTCTGTGAGATGGCATTCTGCATAAACCTGCCTGTCTGGTTTCAAGATGTGTCTCATGGGGAAGTTTTACTATCCCCAGCATAGCTACTGATGCTTGTCCTGAAGAAAGATAATCCATTGTGATCTGTCCTGCCCAAATATCTACAACCCCTTTCTGGATTTAGTGAAAAATATTCCTTACCAGCCAACCTTCAAGTGTATCTCTGCAGAAGGACGTAAAACTCAGCAGGACTCCCTTATCACATGGCATTAACTGACATGATGCTGTCATTTTCGATATGTGTGACTTCTTGCCTCCAACCCCCATGCTGAGATCTCGTGTTCCTTTTTTCCCCAAGGTCATGTCATACACAGAGTCCCCACTGTGGCTTTGCTCTGCTGGGTCAAGAGAAACATGAGATGACAGTTTTTACCCTTTTCTATTAATGGTTAAATTTGGCGAAGGAAAAACAAGAGGTATTTGTGGATTTCATCTTCAAGATTGATTTTATAAATCAGGGCAAAATGTAAAGATGGACCCTCTCCAAGGCTTTTGACCTCCTGTACCTTTAAGAGAGGGGTAGTGGGATGGCATCTAACACGGTCTGTAGCTGTCCCAGATTTTAACTGTTTTCTTCTGAATAGCAAGTATGTGATTCAAAGAGTGCCTGGCAAAAGCTTCTTGTAAATTTTGCAGTAGCAGCACTGGAAGTATTTCATGCATATAGAAGATGCAGTATCCACGTAGACTGTTGTTGTTTTCTGCAACTTTTTGTAAGTTTGGGGAAAACTTAATAAGTACTGTTTCTCTTTCTTTCTTTAAAAAAGACAGGGAGAGAAAGCCTGCATTTTCTGCCATTTCCCAAGAGGCTTTTTATCTGTTTAAACCAACTAGGGATTTTTCACATATTGACATAAGCATTCATTTGCTAATTTGCTGGACATTAAACTGCACAGCATTCTTGAATGAGACTGGAATACTTGGTACTTAGTGCTGCTCAGACCCCGCATCATTCCCAGTACACATATGGTTTTCCTCCTCTATCTCCTAGATAAAAGTCACTGTTTGATCGCCTTAAGGAAAAGAATGAGTTAAATGGACCAATATTCTAGCCTTGGCTCTAAAACTGGGCCTTTTCAGAAACTCCTCAGCACCTGCAGCAGCTAGGTCATTTGCACATACATAAATAAATAAATTAACAATGAATAAATAATTTAATCCCACCACACAATGCCACCTTGCAGATCTGATCCTTTGCTCCCAGTGAATTTGTCCATTCCTAATTCTTTTTGATAAAGTCCTCAGATACTTGCTGACTGTCAGTCTAATTTTCTTATTGTTTTCGCTTGATTAGTTCTGTATGACCTAAGGTCGCCCTTAAAATCCACATCTCTCGTGAAGACTCCGAAAGGCCTTCTTTTTTTCAAAGGGATGGAAAGTGCCTGCCATTTCTCCGGACAAAAGCCTGGAAGGTTTTCTGTTATTAGCCTCCTGAAGCAGCCCTTTCGCTCACCCAAGCGCAAAAAAAACTCATTAGGGGGCACCTTTCTTTCTGGCTTCTTTATCTGACGCATGTAGGGTTTACGTGTTTCAAGATTTGCAGGTCTTGGATGAATTTGGACAGCCTCCCTTTTAACCCTGCCGGCCTGCAGTTATGCCCACCACAGACAGTCGCTGTAGCTCCGTGCCCTTAACCACCTGGAGATGCTTCGTCTTTTTAAAAGCTGCTTTACACCCTGCTTCGTGGTGAACAGGACATGTCAGCATGCTGCTGCACTTTGAAGCCACACTCCCACGGGGTATGGGTGGAAAGGCAGGCAAGGCTGCCAGCTGCTGACAGGCTCCACGTTTTGCACTTTGCGATTAAAATATGAAATCAAAGTTAATGTCTCAGTCACACAACCCTTATTACCATCGGAGGGATTTGCAAGTCTAAGGTGATACAGCCCTGAGAGCCTGCCATGGCTGGGCTGCATTATGCCCTGGCCTGCTTATTCTTTTTCAGGCAGCAAGGTAAATACTCTTCTTATGTAGGCTGAGTTGCCTTCTTGAGCCATGCCAGGTGGGCTAGAGAGACTTCCTAAAGATACATCCTCATATACGTTATATCTGGGCATCTTGCCCTTCAGAGGGAATGTGCAAAGTTGCTGGCTTCTGCGTTCACTTAGGCTGACAGAGGTTATAAATCAGGACAACATCTGATCTGCCATACTTAAACAGTGCTCCCCAGCAATGCCATACCTGTGGTTGCCTTTTAAGAAGAGAAAAAGCCTGAAATTGTACTGGTAGGTATTACAGTAAGGAATGTTTCTCACTTACCTAGGCTTTGGTATATTTGTTAAGGAGAGATTGTGATTGAAAAGAGAGGTAGGAGCAAACGGATTATGTTTTCTCTTTCAGAAAAGGGCTGCCTAGTCTTTTTGATGAGAGGTCTCAGTTCAGGCTCGGATCTGAGCCTGAAGAGGAGAAAGATGCACAGAAACAGAAGGAAAATAAGCAGGTCCTGGGCAGGTATAGAAAAATAGGTGTCTTGCTCCTGCAGTACTACTTCTCTTTTTCCTGAAGAGCAGCTTGTCTTTCACTGGGGTAGAACTAACTATGATCCCTCTGGTTTAAAATTTGGTAGGAGAGCTCAAGGCTGCAGCTGAGGTCCTACTTCCAAGCATGCAGGTGACAGTTCTGTGGCCACTAATCTTGGTCTTGGCCGTTTTCAGAGATATTGTGCTTGTTAGGTTGGAAGAATGCGCCCTTATGACCACTGGTTTTTTCCTAACTTGCCAGTTCCTCTGAAATCCCTGTGATACCAACACTTTACCTCAATCTGGTTTTCCTCTGAAATCTTGTTCCTCTGCTATGTGAGTGAAACAGTAAAGCAAGCCAAGTGCATAAGGTTGAGCTTATGTGCAAATCCTTGCAGTGTCAGCACCGTGAACTGCATTAATCTCCACTAGCATAAATTTTGAGCAGTGGTTAGTTGGATATAGTGTAAAATAATGTGGAAACTATGTGATCTACTCCATAATACAAAGTAATAGTTACATTATGGTCTGAAGAATAGCAAAACCAAGAAATGAGAAATGAGGGGGGAATTTTGGACTGCAACCTGGCAGTAATATGGAGTTTAATCTTGACTTGTGGTCCTCTGTCAGTAAGGTCCTACTCTCTGTTTCTAATCTGCTGACTGAGTAGCTGTCAAAATTCATTCCATTCTTTGTAGCCTGGGTAATCTCATCTCCTGGAAAACTTCAGGACTACAGTGGGTCCTGGAGACATCATTGGGACCACATAGAAATTGTGATATTGTGATATATCACATCTGTAGAGGCAGATGAAGGCATCAGGAGACAAATCACAAGGAGAAATTGTATCAGCGTGATAGCAGGCTGAGTCTTGTTTATAATTCTTTGCATCAGTTTCCTTCCCTGCCTCAAGTTGTGGAGGGGTATTAAAAGCTTACTGAATAAACACTACCCAGCAGTAGAGAAGGAGTTTGAAGATTTAGATGAAATTAACTCCTGCTGTCTCACTCAGGAGATCATGTATCTTCTGTTGAAGTAGTAAGATATATGACCCTGGAAATCATGGTAAAAATGAGGTAGAACCATGGTGGGTGGTGATGTCCCTGGAGATCCACTGAATGATCCTCATTCAGAAGATTTTCTATCTGAGCAAGCATCATTTTAGCAATCTGATGTCTGCTGGCATAAAACTACGATCCTTAGAAAAATTTTGGAAGACATCAATGACTTTGCTGGGAATTTGCTGGTTAAGTACACAGTTATTTGGCTAATAATGAGAATAACTTCCTATTTTTCTTCAAAATAGTCATTATCTATAGTTGTTGCTCATTTTAGTGCCATTACATTTTGTGTTTTGGTGTATCGAGGGAAGGTTTGATATGCAGTTTGAAATAGCATGTGAACTCTGCAAGCTTGAGAAACTTCAATTATAGATAAGGACAACGTGTTGGGTCTTCAGGAGTTTGTGAGACATTTGGCTACTCCTCGAGCTTTTCATGTTTTCCCAACACCAAGCATTGTCCACCCTGAAAAGGAGCGGATAACTTAAGGTTATGAAAAAGCTCAGCTGTGATTCTGACATCCTGGTGGTCAGGTGTTCTGCTGATTGAGGGTGCCAATTAAACTCGGACACCAGAGTGAAAAGAGTAGGCTGATTTTACTGTTAATAATCAAAGGATATAACTAAGTACTACAGAAAATAAGCAGTAGGAAAGATACAGAATAGTACACAGACTTATTACTACATACAGTTAAGCCAGGTAATGCACCTAATCATTACTACACGATGGGGAGAATAGTGATTAAGAAAGATACATCGCCACTTGCATACGTTACCAACATCCAGATCTACAGTGGCTGGGGAGCCCCTGTTGCAGCGAGGATTTGGAGAGCCTTTCCCTGCAGGTGGGAATTCCTACGCGATGTGTCCATCCATAGGTGAGGCATCCAAAGTCGCAGCAAGAGGGTCCAGCCGTATATACCAAAAATCAGCAAGTCAGGATGACTTGCACCTTTGTTTTGAGCGGAAACATCTGGTTTCATTCTCTGTTGGATTCCACCCAAAGCCTGGCCAGGGCTTGGGGGGGAGAACCAAGGGAGTTTCTAACAAGGCCAAACACTTGGGTTCTCAGCCTTGAACAAGGCTAAACGAAGAAAGTTGGATACATTCTTGCAGCATTTCATCCTCACTACATCCTCACTGTCTAAGCTACATCTTTCACTAGTGAGCATACATATTTCGTTAATGATCAGATACTAATAATTAACACTAATGGTAATACAGATTTTACTAATTAGCAGATACTAATAATGGATATCGTTTGGTTGTGAGGGTCATCTAGAAGTCAACTTTGTTTCGGGGCCTATTATTCAGGCCCTAGCACTACATGCTAGGCTGTGTTCTAACATGGTGTGATATTCCAAAAATGTAACAAAACCGGATGAGTAGAGGTTCAGTGCCAAAATAGTACCTGGTTTCTTTTTAAGATTTCTTTTAAAAATGCATGAGGCACAAGCTTCAGCAGCAAAACTGGCTGATGATGAATCCTAAAAAAATAAATTCTTTTTCTAAAAAAGGGATTAAACATTGTCTGTCCTATAATGTATCTATTTGTGATGAAATGCCAATTCCGAAATACATTCACGAGAACACAGAATTATTCTGTTCACTCATGTTAGCAGCCAGAGCTGGTAAAATTTCAGTGACTGTAATGAAGAGGAGAGGAGAAGAGAGGAGAGGAGAATTGGTTTCCATTGAAATCAATGGCAAAATTCTCCCCTAGTATGCATGTACTTAACAATATTGATTTTCTGATTTTATATGTAGATGTTTTATACATGGAGTTCCTGAAGCCCTTTGCCTCATATTGGCAAAGGTGGCAGGGGGATAACGTGGCTGCTATTATGCAGCCATCTCGGAGCTAAACCAGTGCCATGGAGGGGCTCAAGCTTCTGAGCTTGACATTTTGACAACCAGACTAGGGAGAAAGGACACTGGTTTCAGTGGATGGCTAACAGTTTTGTCTGAAACAGTGCTTGCTGGAGGAAAATAGTATAAACCCGTTCTTCCCCACCCAAAATTCTTTCCACCTGTTCTAGCAGTACATGCAACTAGTACATTAAAAATATCTGTCAACTGGGATAATCAATCATTGGGAGCATTAAACACTCATCAGCTCTTTCAGTTCAGTGGCTGGGCTTGCTACATCTTCACTCTGCATAACACACAAAAAATGAGATCTTTTTTTTTTAAATGAGCAACAGGTCTTGCAGATGAGATAGAATAAGTTTTTATTTGGCTGAGTATTGCAAAATGAGTGATTATGGATCCTACACAACTCTGAGGTAGCAGCAATTTAAGATTTATTAGCACTATTATGGTAAATCACAAGATTAGGTTGTATGATTTTTAACAATAATTAATCTTCAGCCAATTATCAGAGTGATTTAATAAAATTTGCTGTAATCAACACAGTGACTTAGTTAAAGATTTGAAAGTGGCAAGGTTCACACCAGACTTACAACAAAGTTTTCTAAATCAAATCACACGCACACAAACACACACAGATATAGAGGCTAACCTATGATCAAGATTTTTTCTCTCTTTGCAAATTGTAAAAAATTATTGGTATCAAATGATCTTCAAAACCTCATGAAACCTCACTGCAGTGAATTATTCACTATTCTCCTTCACCAGCGCTTGTCAACAGATGATCTTTGAATCCTTCTTCTTCGTCAGCATCTATTAGTGGACAATCTTGGAAATCCTTGTGAAAGTCTACTCTTTGAAATTCTTATGAAACCTACCCTAAGAGGTGTCCCAACTCAGGGGGGAGATACTGGGTCACAGCCTGCTGCGATCCCAGAGAGCTCAGAGGGTCTCACTTAGGATCACTATTAATAGGATGGTAAGATGACTGACTCTGGTCAGTATTTTTCCATTTTGGCCACAATTCTTGTCAAGTAATTCTTGTACCTTCCAGAGAAGGCTACAATCCAGGCAGCAGGAGTTTCAGGTACAGTTAAGGAGTGCCTAATTGTCCTAAGTCACTGTACTTGTAACCAGGACAAGAAAGTACCAGATTGTCCCAACTCACTGCACTTGTAGCCAAGATGAGAAAGTGCCAGATTGTCCTGGACCACTGCACTTGTAACCAAGACAAGAACACAATGTTGACTGGTCCTGACATTGCAGTGTGGCCCAAGGGGTCTACGCCACCACATTCCATCCTGTTGACTGAAGTCAATCTATCTTTTCCACAGAATGGTGGTGTGGTCACTTCTTGCCTCTGTGCCTATAAATAGACACTGCTGCATTTTTGTTATAATTTGAGTGAACATTTATGTTAGGTTAACCTCTCTAACTACTAAAGAAGCATGTATGTTATTTCATCAAGTGAGATTAGAGAACATTATATACATGGGGAGGTTCTTGTAATAGCATAACTTGTTTTGTCATTTTTCAAACTTTGATATATAGAACAATGTTCAATAACAAAGAGCACAGCAAGAGCCAATAGAACCATGATGGGGTGTAGCATCAGATTTAGTGTCCCAGTTGCTGTTGGAGACCATCCAAAAATGGTTTCCCACCAGTGATGTTCTCCACCTTTCTTCATTCTTTCTAGGATATGGTGTATCTTCTCTGCATCATGATGGATGGTAATCAGTGGTTTTTGTCCTTTGTTCCAAATTTATATTAGCAATTGATTCAGGTCATCATGTCATAACAGTTTTCCTAACAATGTGAGATTCATTCCCATAGGGGTAGGTATTAAATCTTGATACAATATATAATTAGATTGTAGCAATTGGTGGGTTGTGACAGGAGGCAAATAATTAAAGTTGCATTCTATAATTTTGGTAAAATTACAAATATAGATAATTGAGTGATTATTTGTTTTTATAGTGGTGTCGTTTATAAATAGAGAATTACAAAGGGTTCTTATACAAACACATCTATTTCCGATATATATTAGTACAGTTTCAGAGATTTCATGAGGGTGTGTTTCAAAACAACAAACATTTTGTTCAGTGGCAAAGCAAATGTCTTGGGTCTTAATGGTATTAGTTTCACAAATGAATCCTTGTTGTTCCGTTATAATACATGAATCAACATCAATAGTTTGCCATTTGTTCCCATTTTGTTGGGCACATACTAAATGTTTTAACGACAGAGTTCCATGGTGATTTAATCCTAGCAAAATGATTTGGTATATGGCATATTCCAAAGCACTGCGTATTGTCAGAACAAAACCTGTGGCTTTACTGTTGGTAGGGTCGTAAGTGGAATTAACTAGATGCCACCAGGAGTGGAATTACCTTTCAAATTTAATTGCGTTATCTCAGATTACCTTTTGAATTTCAGTGGGTAAGATGCCACCTTCACCTTCACTTACAATTGCTGCCACAGTAGATTGTACCCACAGTTGAGATTGAATACAGCTAAGAGCAAGAGAGGTATTAATTTGGGTTGCACCTAGTGCATTCACAATTAGTTGGTGATCTTTTTCATTAATTCTTTCCCATTGGGGTAATATATCAGATAGGAGCCATTGGTTAGTTCCCAGTGCTGATGTTCTAATTCGTGTGAATTACTTGTTGTGGAGCTTATTTTGTTTGCTAAAACTTAAGCATCCATGCTGTTCAATACCCCTAATCCTTTTCCTAGGATGCCAGTCACATCCCTTTTTCATCGTTTTGGAGAAGTGAGGATTTGCCCATGCAAACATGCTAACCATCCTGTGTAAGATATATTCAGGAATGGTGAGCAGGTAGGCTTAATTGCAGAGATATTAACCTTCATTGATAGTTCCACTGATTTGAGGGACTGTGATGGTTTAAACAATATTCGTTGTTGACCTGTATTTTTGATCACATGCGGTCCCATTTCACAAATATGTGGGGATAGAGTTTTCTTGTCCTTTATAATTGCTGTGGATGTTAAGTGAGGAGTGGTAGGTGGTGTTGTGCTAAGCTTAATAATGTCTATTTTAAACCTAAATGATAGTCCCACATTATCGAAAGCCCACATGCAAATTGTAATAATAGGTTATACTAAGGTAAAATTGTGCCAACAGCTCAATTTTCTTTCAGTGGCACAAAGTGTTGTTTCCCAGTCTGCTGTTGGGTTCGATGTAAGGTTGTACGCAGAAATCTTGTATGCCTTTTCACAGGCAGACCCGTTGATCATCCAGCACCCTATTTTAATTTCTTCCCCTACTGTTCCCGAAAGTAGGGAAACTGCCATAAGCTTCATCTTCGTATCAGCTCCACTCATTTTCTACGTATACTTCATTTCTGTGTATGACCATGGTGGAAAGATTTAGATTTCCCTTACCAGAGAGTGTTCCCACCGTTCCAATATAGTTAATATGAGCTTGAGATGATGGGCATTCTAGGGTTTTCTCAGTAAGACTCCTTAGTAAAACTGAGGGAGTATTCAAAGTAGGCACTGATGTAGCTGTGATAGGTTTAGTGATTTTGAGAGATAATGCTCCTAATATTATGTCGCATCTCTCTAGAGTATATACATGATATTTTAACATCAGAATGTATTGAAGAGTGATTTGTTACAGCATTTTCTCTATGGTGTGTAAGAGTTATTGTAAATAAACATACTATATACACAT
Organism: Strix aluco; assembly: GCF_031877795.1. NCBI lineage: Eukaryota > Metazoa > Chordata > Aves > Strigiformes > Strigidae > Strix > Strix aluco. The sequence goes on from NC_133934.1 coordinate 36,661,528, forward strand.
CCTTCAGTAAGAGGTGGTTCTGTTTTACAGGTCATGTTTATGCTATTGTATGTTAAATACAAAATGGGTGGCTTATCTGTATTAGCACAATTGTGGCTGATTCCTTAACTGATGATCAAGTTGAGACAGGTGGGTGTTCATGGGGAAGCAAGTATTATCGAAAGCTTCAACAGCAGTAGGATGATGTTTCTTATTTTCATTTTGGAGGAAGCTGCAAGACAAAAAGATAAAATAGACTGGTCTCGGAGGGGTTTTCTGGACAGGTTACACCATTAGAAAAAAGGAGACATTCACTGTGCACTAATTCTATGTTTTGCACCACTGCTATCGGTAGCCTCCCAGGCAAGTGTGCCACAAGGTTTAGTTAGAGTCATTGGCACAGTACCAATGGATGGTAGCTTGACCATTACAGGCTGTCCTGTCTGTAATGTTGTTGGATGTTCTTTTTTCCCAGAAGGTGGAGTGCTAAGCTTGATTTTTGTGAAGAATGCTCAGTTTATAGGGCTTCCAGTGGGCCCATATGGATTATTCAATTGATGAAGTACTTTGGAAAGTTGAGTGTCCCACTGGGCCTCATGTGACTGAAGGCTCTTTTCAATAGGTCATTAGCTCTTTCTACCATCCCATTTGATTGAGGGTGATAGGGGGTGTGAAATACCCATTGAATTTCTTCCTGCTTTGCCCACTCTTGCACCTCTTTACATGAGAAGTGCAAGACATTATCACTTTGGATGACATCAGGAGTAGGTAGACTTGAGAACCAAGACATATGGTATTTCATCCATCAGTTGCCATAAGTAAGCCAGAGACTACTTCCACTTCTGTGAGGATATATTGATATCCTGCAGAGGGTTTGAATGGCCCAATACAATCAATTTGCCATGTAGACCATGAAGTTTTCCCTTCACTGATATGCAGAGGCAGTGCTTTAGCAGGGTGATCTGTTTGCAATTTCAATTTACATTGAGGGCATTCTGTAAGGATGGTTTCACATGTTTTTCTGTTTAGAGACTAACCTCAGCTTTGGGCTGCAAAGTAAGGTGCTTCTCAGCCTGTGGCCTAATTTTTGATATAACCATTCCCCTGGTTGGTACCATTAGGAATCTGACATATCTCCTGATTTTATTTCCCTAATTCTGGCTAATTCATCTCCTTGTTGGTTCCAGTTTGTGGCTGCTTTATTAGATACATGTCTTTGGTGTGAACTTTTACCCATCCCATCTTGAATGGTGTTTTTCTGGCTATGTTTAGTAATAGTTGCCAATCCTTGGTTCTCCAGTCTGGGGATCTATTTACTTTCCAGTTTAGGGCTTCCCATTGTGTAGCACCTGCCCACACAGCATAGGAGTCAACATAGATAACCTTTGCTCCGCTTTGTACTGCTAGAACAACGGCCCTTCATTCTCCTACTTGTGCATTACTTTCACCTTGTCCTATTGTTTGCTGGTGTTAATTTCTAATGCAGCAGCCTTATATTGCCATTTATCATTAATTATTCTTTTTGCTAAGGCGTCAGTAAACCAAATGCCCTCACTTGGTGTTTTCTCAGTGAGGGGAGATGCATCTAGAATTGGTGAAGGTTTAAATAGCTGTTTTAGTGCTAGTGGGTCAGTGTTTATAGGCATTTGTAATTTGGAAATTTTTGTATGTCCTTCAGTGAATTGCATTTCATCTCCTCCTCCCACCAGGTAGCCATACCATCTCCTGGTGGTGGCTTTTCGTGCAATTCCTTCTGGGGGAACAGTTCCTTGTATGACTGTTTCTAGCAAAATAAATGTCCCTCTAGTCTGAACAGGTTGTCCCTGGTGTATTTTCTCAACTTGTTTAACTGCTTAGACCAAAGACAAAAGTCCCTTTTCCCATTCAGAGTATCTCTATTCTGTTTTTTTAAATGCAGTTGAGCTGAATAATAAAAGTCTCTGGTCCGTCAAGACCAGTTTGAAATAGATTGCAGTAAGTACCATGTCCTGCAAAACCTATTCTGCTGTTATAGGATTGCAAGGGTGAATTTGCCCCAGTGGTTAATACTTTTTTAACGCCTGTATTAAGGTTTTGTCTGCCTCTTCATGTTCCAGGTCCCCTTTCCACAGTTTTCTCTTTTGTAAAAGTGAATACAGTGAACGAGCAATGACAGAAAATGCAGCTACATGCTTCCTCCAGTATCCTAAAGTACCCATGAGCTGTTGTAATTCTTCCTAGAAGGGGGTTTCTGCAATTTTTCTATTTTACTTAGGTTGTCTGGTGGAATTGCTGCATTACCTGCAATCCACCAAGTGCCTAAAAATTTTTCTTCTTTACCTGGTCCTTGACATCTCTTGGGTGGAGATCTCAACTTCTGCTTTGTGTAGAGCTTGTCACACTGCTGCTGATGCTTCCCCCACCATCTCAGGAGAAGTTCCTCCAGTCAGAATGTCATCTATATATTGGTATAGTTTTGATGTTGGATTATTAAAATAAATGTTGAAAGATTAGAGGGCAGCTTTGTTAGGAACACTGTAGAACCAAATGAGTAGCTGTTAGGATAATGGTAGAAGCAAATGATTAACCTTGAAACAATCTGCTATTGTATATGCATGTCAAAAGTAGAAGCCTAGGTAGGATTAATGGCATGTAGAGACAGCGAGCTATGATGACCTGCCTATGTCTGCCAAATTATAAGGAAACTAGGAAGAAGGTATTTTGGCAGGGGGAGATCGTGACCACCAACTCATCAACCACTGACTCTAATTACACCCCAGATTCAAAAGAAGAAGGCAGAGAGGGCAGACTAGGCATGCGTGCTAATTTACATGCTAAGCAAAGAGATTATGACCAATCACTTAGTAGATATGTGTCAGTGTATTGAATAGGTATAGATTTCATGTATAAGTAGTCGTAGTTTTTGGGACCATGGTGTGCTGTCTTGGGACAGGCACCCTTGCATGCACATTCACATAATAAAGGAAAATACCTCAATCCTTTGTGTGAATTGGGTGTCTGCACACCAGGTGATGAACTCGCATTTTGGGACAACAGTTTCACATCTTGGGGGAGTGAGACTCTATGTAAAAGTTCAGCGAGTGCAGCATGAGCTACTGTGGGAGAATGTTTATATCCCTGTGGGAGTCTGTTAAAGGTGTATTGTACACCTTCCCAAGTAAAAGTAAATTTATTTTTATCCTTTTCTTGTAAGGGGACCATAAAGAACATATCTTTCACATCTAGTGTTGCCATCCATGGGTGTGCAGCTGCTTGTAAAGTAGCTGTTGAGTTTCCAATGTTTGGTACAGCAGCTGTTAGAAGGGCTGTATTAGCATTCAAGCACCAATAATCAATTGTTAAACGCCACCTCCTGTCTGGTTTCCGAACTGGCCAGACAGGTGAGTTATATGGGGAGTAGGTTCTGGAGATAATTTTTCATTTTTCTAAATCTGCTATTACCTTAGAAATTCTGTTTCATGCCGCAGCAGAAATCACGCACTGTGGTACATTAGTAACCTTTGAATCAGGGAGTGCAGGGCTGTGTGGGGTACATGCACTGTAGCCTCCAGATTTCTGTCAGGGTTAGGGTCGGCATTTGAATGGAAGGACCACACACTGCCATCTGGCAGGCACCAGATTCGGCAGTTCAAAACATCAAAATCCAAAATATTTTCATTATGATCTCTAACTGCAAAGCAGACTGTTGACATGCCTTTCTCAGCCGGGAGCCATAAATTAACTTTTGCAGTTTGGCAAATAACACTTGCTCCGTTTACTCCGGTGACCTTAACTCTCTGCCATCCGGGTCATATGCGCAGCTTCTCCACATCTTGTTTTGTTAGTATTGAAATCTGTGCTCCTGTATCTATTAGGAATTTAACTGGTTGTCAGTGAGGAGCTACAGGAGGAGTAATATAAGGGCCATCATTGCTTATCCATTGGTAAATATCGACTTTCCAGACAGGCGGGCCCAACAGCTGTCCGGAATTTACCTGTTCTTTGGTTTCTGTTCCTGCAATTCCTTTAATTCCTTTCACGGAGGAAAAGAAGTGTTGGGAGGTCCCTTGTGAGCTGACTGAGGTGAAGCAGTAGCAGGCGACAGTGCTACATTTTGCTTTTGAAAAGCTTCCATCAGGCTTAAAATAACTCCAGTCGGCTGTCTATGAATGGCAGCTCTGGAAATACCCATTGCCAGGGCTTGTTTCCACTATTCATTCCTTTCATCCCAGACTCTGATTGTCAATCAATGGGTCTCAATTCCTGAGAGCCGCTCTGGGGTGCTTGCTTAAGCTGTCTAACATTTCGACCTGTATTTCTGGTTCCACTGGACACATCATCCCATCCCATTTCTCACCCAAGATTTATGATGTTGTGCATCAGTTCTGACCAGGTGGGAAGATGCCTTATGGCTCTTTGTGTGGCATTGTCATCAGCCTCTATGGCTAAGACAGCATTATATTCTGTGTCCCTTTTAATTTAGTCTCACTTTACAGTGAGGTAAGGTTTAAGCACAGTTGGGGCTCCCCTAATTAATGGTTTCAGTATGGCAAAATCTATAGTTGTTGAGATTGGCAGATCATGTGAGGCACATACATGCATAGCCTGTATACAAGCAGCCTTTGTCACTGCAACTGAAAGTTCATCTAGAGATTTTGTAGCTATGATAGATGGTTCTCCTCTCTCTAGTGCATCTATTTCTCCAGCCCAATATCCCACTCTACTCGTTATTGAATGGGAATCTTCCAGGAGGTTGGGGCCAGCATTTAAAAAGACATCTAGTCCCCAATATCCCTTTGATTCATCCCCATTTAATAAATTTCTGTCCCCTCTGGATAAGCACACATGCCGCACATAATCTGTATGGCCATAACATTCCTGTAGATTGGCCGTTTGAATCAGATCAAATGGAATTGTTTTTCTAGTGTGATCTCCTACTCCACACCATGGTCCGATAGTTTCTTCTGTTTTTATGATTGGTGTAGAAGTGTACTGGGGAGGCTCAGTCAGGTGGAGGGTGTTATCTTCATATGGGATGTTTTTATTTGAATCATCCCAAATCTTTCCATCCCAAACATCAGGGGATATTATTAGTTTTCTGAATTGAACTATGTCAGGGGATTTGGGGGCTTGCATTAACATAATTTCAACAAGTTTTCCTAACTTCTGTGCTTTTAAATGAGCTTCCTGAAGTTGGTTTTGCAGTTGCTCTATTTTTAAAGATTGTAATATTTCAGTAGCTTTACGTCCCTCTATTTCATCTTGCATATCTTTCATCTTACTTTTTCTTTCTTTCCTTTCCTGGTATGCCACTTCTAAACTTGTTTCTAGCATTTTACAAATTCTACCTTTCTCTTTTCAATCCTTGGTCGAACCCCTTGCATCATTCAACTGCTTCTCTACAGCTTCCCATTCATACCATTTATCATGGACCCATTCTCCTGAAAAGATGGGGTTTGGATTAATACCGTGCTTTCGTATGCAATCGGTGTTACTACTTGCCATCCTGCCGACTACACCAATTTGTCGTGAAATGAGCGATTATGGATCCTACACAACTTTGAGGTAGCAGCAATTTAAGATTTATTAGCACTATTACGGTAAATCACAAGATTAGGTTGTATGATTTTTAACAATAATTAATCTTCAGCCAATTATCAGAGTGATTTAATAAAATTTGCTGTAATCAACACAGTGACTTAGTTAAAGATTTGAAAGTGGCAAGGTTCACACCAGACTTACAACAAAGTTTTCTAAATCAAATCACACGCACACGAACACACACAGATATAGAGGCTAACCTATGATCAAGATTTTTTTCTCTCTTTGCAAATTGTAAAAAATTATTGGTATCAAATGATCTTCAAAACCTCATGAAACCTCATTGCAGTGAATTATTCACTATTCTTCACCAGCGCTTGTCAACAGATGATCTTTGAATCCTTCGTCAGCATCTATTAGTGGACAATCTTGGAAATCCTTGTGAAAGTCTACTCTTTGAAATTCTCATGAAACCTACCCTAAGAGGTGTCCCAACTCAGGGGGGAGATACTGGGTCACAGCCTGCTGCAATCTGGGAGAGCTCAAAGGGTCTCACTTAGGATCACTATTAATAGGATGGTAAGATTGTAAAAGGAACAAGCTTTTAGAAAACTCTTTTCTCTTAGGATATTATTAATAGCAGGAATAATTAATATTTTTTTTTTAATAGGTTTAATTAATAGAGCACAGGTGCTCTAGAAACAATACTGACAGTTCAATGCATATACTGCTCATTTGTCCCCTGTACAGCCCTCGTCATGGCTGGCTTAAAACCCAGTCAAGCTGAATTACTAAAAATTAATCTTAGGTATTAAGTTTTAGACATAACAAAAGATAAGAAATAAGTGATTAACTTGGGGTAAGCAATTTAGAAAGGCTAGGTAATGAAAGACATAAAGTATATGTTAAACAGAACATTTTGAGTCTTTTCCACAAGTCTAAAAGTGAATTGTGAAGAAGATAAGTAACCATGATGACCGAAGACTGCATCAGTGAGCAGTGGCGTCAGAAGAAGAAATGGAACAGAACGATGAGAACTAGCCGAAATTGTGGAATATAATGGACTTTTGAAATTGATGATAAATTGAGAGTTGAAAATACCTGGGATATCACCAAAGACTCTTTGTATTGCATGTTATGTAGAATCATATATATAGAGGGTGCTTTTTGTTAACCGGTGCCACTCACTGAGGTGATGGCCCAACTCTGAGTTGTTAACAAAGCAAGCCTAGAGGTACCGCAGTCTGCTGTAATCCTTTAACAAGATGACTGACCTTGGTCAGTATTTTTCCATTTTGGCCACAATTCTTGTCAAGTAATTCTTGTACCTTCCAGAGAAGGCTACAATCCAGGCAGCAGGAGTTTCAGGTACAGTTAAGGAGTGCCTAATTCTCCTAAGTCACTGTACTTGTAACCAGGACAAGAAAGTACCAGATTGTCCCAACTCACTGCACTTGTAGCCAAGATGAGAAAGTGCCAGATTGCCCCGGACCACTGCACTTGTAACCAAGACAAGAACACAATGTTGACTGGTCCTGACATTGCAGTGTGGCCCGAGGGGTCTACACCACCACATTCCAAGTCACCAGAGGCTGAACTTCTTTTGATTAAATGTGATATTTTAGCATGGAGATGTATAGCCCCTCTGAAATATCTGAGCAGGTAAATTAGGCTACTTGCCAGGCAGCAATGAGGGTGGGATTCAGCAGCTCTGCTTTTTCCTCTACATGTATATCTGAATCTGACCTATTGATCCTGCATTCCCTCCTGATTCAAAAGGGGAAAGTTACATATTCCAAGGAAAATCAGCTCATTTTTAAGGGAGAAACTAAAATCAGTCTGATAAATTGTCCTCTGGAGATGCCTGTTTGTCCCTCTTGACTAGAGAGTTTGCTTAGAATGATTAAATCATTCTTAGACCTCTACCTTTGAGAAATCTAACAGTTTTAAGTCAGATGCTCATAAATTTCAGTATGCCCTTCTATTATCAGACCACTGAAAAAATTTTTCCTTAATGGTATGATATTGCTTTATGACAAAATAATTTTTCCAAGTACCTGAATGAAAAAATCCCATTGGTCCCATCCTTGTATTTTAGTCTGGTAAGAAATAAAACTTGACAGCATCCTGCCAGTGTGTTTGTGGACCTACAGGCTCTAAAGCACACTATGTCCTCACCTTACGCCTTGACTAGCTGTGATGAGATGCTCAAAGGGGTTTTGTGCCCTACCGAATGGTCGTCATTTTCCTGAACTAATTATCACCTTGATTTTTTTCTGTTTGCTGTTACAGTGCCTGGAAGACTCTTTGAAAGGCCTTTAGGAATCTGGATGCTGGCAGCAGGGGTTATGTCTCTGTTCCAGAACTCCAGTCCCCAAATCTCCATAACTTCCTGCTAGAAGAGGGTGAAGTTTATAATTCTCTCTCTAAATTTCATCCTAATCTGAAAAGGCAAATTTATTACAAATTCTTTTTGGAAGAAGCTTGTAAAAAAGCTAGCCAAATACAGCCAAAAAAGCCTTTGCAAACCTGCTATAAATTAACATAGAATATTCCCATGAGTAGAAGAACAGCATTTATGTTCTCACAGTTGCCTATCCTTCTAGCTATGTCATATACTTCTCATAGGGATGCACATCTTTTACCTACTTGTTGCTTGCCATATTCAATACTGTAAGTTACTTTGTCAAGGGGTGGTAAAAGCTCCTTCTGAGAACATAAATCTAAGCTAAATGTAACACGATTTCTAACTGCATTTAACATACAACAGACTAAGAAAATTAATTTTATGAAAAGCAAAGGCAAAAGTGCAGCATGGAGAGTTGCAAATAGCTTTTGAGAAGATGAAATATTCAGTGAAGAACAGCATGCCATTTTGTTGCTTGGAACCTCCTCACTGTGGAAAGGAGATCCTTTGACCTCTTAGAGCTGGATTAGCTCTTGCATATGCACACAGATGGAGGTTGGCCTTTCATTTAAGTATAAATTATTGTGCCTAGTTGTGGTTTTTTTCTTGGAGGAATATTTTATGCACCAAGTCCGAGAGACAGTAGGATCTGTTCTGTAGCTGTCCTGTACATGACTTCACTTTCATTATCAGAGTAATTGTGTGTTTAGAACCAGGTTAGGTTATTTGCTTTCCAAATATCTTTATAAACACGTGGCTGCATAGCTGAATTAATAAAATGAGCATGAGGAGCCACTGAAATATGTATCACTTACCTGCTTGGTAAGCTCTCTGCTGATGCAACTCCATTGTGTCTCCTCATGGAAGCAACTATAGCTTCAGGGATCTCCAGGAAGCTTTGTCCACCTGCACTGGCTAAGGATTTGCTCCAGAATCTATGCACATAGGTAACAAGCATGTAGGAGTTTCCTGTTTGCTTTAACACACTGGTTTTCCTGCAGATGGTGATTTGTAATCTGCTATAAACAGTGGTACCTTTAATAATCATTTTACTGTTTTTCACAAATCTTTGCTGTCTAACAGATTTTGGCATTATGCAGCAAAGGATGTACTCTTGCTCTTGCTCTTTTTCCAATTACTTTCTCTCCTTCTCCAGACAACAGAGAGAATTTACAATACTTTCAGTAATAAAACTCCAAGACATATTTTTTCTCATTTCCTCAAAAGAGGTCAAGGTACTGTATGAAAAAAGTTTGTGGCATAGAAAAATTATTATTACATCCTATGATAAAAAGGGGTTTAATAGTGGGATATCCAAGACTTGGGTTATATTGATTCCCTTAGAACATTCCAATATATAGTTGTGATATATGTAATATATATATTATCTCCATGTTTCCTCAGATTCTTGAAATTTTGTAATCTGTGCTTGGTGAATATCATTGATCCTTGTTACACTTTTCTCATTTTGAAACTGAAGCTATGTGGGGTTTGTTCTATAGGTTTTGTTGTTATTGTTCCTTCTACACATCCCAGTCCTGAAAACCCAGCAGTCAGTTTAATAGTAAGGGTAAATTATTACTGTCCTACCACCTTTGGTAGAAAAACTCTGTACCCTAGCTTTTACTCACAGCTATTGTGGCATCACCTGTTGTAGTGAGTAAGGTTGTACAGGTGTATCAAATACATGTCTGCATCAAACCATGAGATTGCCCTAGGATAAATTAAAGGACATTTTAGTTTTGGGAAAAAAAGAAAAGAAGACCAGTCCTATATCTTAGTCATAAAAGACTGGCCTTTAAAGGCTAATCTCTGTGAATTCAACCCCTGGGATGGCCCTATTGTAGCACACATGGGAAGCTATGAGGATCTAACAAAGCAAAGAACTAACATGTATGCTAGGCTAGAAAATACTGAGGAAAACTAATCTGGATCCAGCTGTACTACAGAAGAGGGCCTGTATAGGCTTCCTATGTATGTAGTACATTGTAGTATACACACATTAGACAAAGCACATGGTACACAGGCCACATATACCTCCAGAGGAGAAGGGAAGTGCGAAAGCCATAGTCCCCACTCCCCCCTGGTGTGGAGAAAGCACGCAAATCCTGTCTCAGCTTCATGCTTGCAACTCTAAATTGGATGTCTCCTTGTCTCCTTCGACTCAATATCCTGAGCTCAGACCCCCTCCGGATGAACTACCATCTAATCTCTCCTTTCAAAGGACTAACCAGGGCACAGTGTTTCCTTCAGAGACAACAGAAGTTGCTTTGTAGGGGCAGAGTGGTTATGAGCAGGTGCTCCCAAAGAGGGACACCCAGTTTTTAGCCTCAAAGACTTCAGCCTTGAGGCTCCAGCTTCCTAGACGAATGTCTAAGCCTCAGGCTAGGAATGAAGGGCTGGGAGATAGAGGCAGAGGCTATTGAATCAGAGTGAAGGCACTTTTTGCCATAATCCTGGTCTTAAGGGTTTCAGTTGGACTGCACCCTACTCTAAATGCCTGCAACCTTCCTGGGACTGAAAGCATAATTTTGGTGCTGGAATTCACAAGAGATGAGCTCAGAGCTCAGGAGTGGCCTGTTTTCCACAAAGCTAGCAGGAGACTGAGATAGTCTCTAAATAAAGGACCACGAAGTGAGCTGGTGTAAATCCTTCTACGTGCTCTGGCTTAAGCCCTCAGCAGGGGTAAAACTACCTTCATAATGTTCACCAAAAGCATAACAACTGAATCATAGACCCCGTCAGGGATTCCCTGTTGCCTTGCAGGACTCCCTTGTTCAAAGACCCTCATTTTTTTAATTACACAATCATTATGTAGATTAGGACTGCACTTTGAGGTGTTGCATTCTTACAGTCATTGAAAACTAAATTGCCTTTAAACTTTTCAGAGCATATGTGCAAAAGTTTAGATTTCCTGTTAGCAAAAGCATTTTTTTCAGCCTAATTAACTGTTACTGCTGATGGAGCATAATGCACATTTCAGTTGCTGTAGTTTGAAGATTAATGTTAAACAATCTGTTTCCTAAATTGAACTGAATTTAATATTCTGAGTTTGAATCTTCCAAACTACTCCTCTTTCCTCACATTTGATGTTTCATCCAATTGTTCTCAGTGTTGCTCTCTCTCACCTTTTTTAATGAGTTTTGTTTGTTTTAACATACCACTCTGTATGCAGTATGGTATGTGGGTAGGTATCAGAGCTTTAACCTTATATACATATTAAAATGCCTTTCTTATACATCTTGCCATAATTACGTCTTCTCTTCAAGAGAATCCAGTGTTCTTTTCCTAAAACAGCTTTTACGCAATCTGCGGGCAAGCTTGCTAGAAATAAACATGATGATGTGAGGAGGGATAGATTCATCCAAGGCAGGAGGCAAATCTGTGAGATCAGCTGCTGCATCTCAGCAAATATGAAACTGTCAGCTGGAGGGTTTCTTTCCAAGAGGCTGCCTTTGCGAAGGGGTTGCTGGACAAGCGTGCAGCTGCTTCAGCAGCATATGTCTAATACAGACTGTTCCCAAGAGCCACAGGCAAACAGAAGGTCTCCTCTTCCTTATGCTTGAGTCACTTTAGGAAGGGAAAACACCCATCTGGGCACTCTTTACCTCTCTCTGAGAACGTGGTAGCAGGGCAAGAAGCTGATCTGGACAGGGTGGTCATTGTACCCTGGCACCCGAGACCTTCTGTTCTCAGCACTCCTGGTATGACCCTGGTCGAGTCGTGCAGGCTACCTGCAGGGGTACCTTTGAGCCTGAGGAACAGCAGCAGCATCCCGCAGAGCACTGGGACAGCGAGACTTACAAACTGGCAGGGTCTTTAGTCCCATGGGAAAGGGATCATATCCATACCACTAGGAAGCCAGCTCTGACATGCATCACTAGTGGAACGGATCTGTGATTAAGAGCCTTCTGCCATGCTGTTCCTCCTCCTTCCCTCAGCTGCTTCTTCCCAACCCATGGCTCAGCCTCTGTAGATGTGCTGATGCAACTGTCTGTGATCCAATGCTGTGAGCAGGGGTCGCTGACCCAAGGTAAAATAAAAATACTCTTTTCTCATTGGCTGGTGACCTGATTGATAAGTTGCCCTCAAAATGACTGTGTTGGCATGAATTCGGGGACTGTGCTCTCTGGCATGGGCTCTGTTCCCAAGGCTGGAAACTCCACAGTGTGGCACTGCCACCAAAGCCCCCTGATCTTTGAATGATGCCTTCAGGCTGGTGCAAAACTATGGGAAGAAAGAAGAGTTCTGATCTGTGTTATATATGCTCAAAGTTCATAAACATTTTTTACTTATTTAAAGAGCAAGAGTGGCACAGTAACACTTCCTTCCTGGCTTCGCCTCTTGACTGTTTAAAACGTAAATTTTTAAGGTGGAGAGTTTGTGCACAGGCTACTTATGTCTCTTTGATCTAATTGATGATATTTTACTTCCATGATAATGCAAATAAATCCTTATGATAAATTTGGGAGTTGGAGATTTTTTCAGTAATGCAATATTACAAAGATTGGCGTAAACTCTTCTGTTGACTGAGTAAATGGCAAGTAAGAGTCAGTATCAGATACAGAATGGTAAACTCCCATTTTGTTGTCCTTTGATCCCAGAATGATTCTTTGCCTTCAACAGAAAGAAATTACTGAGATGTGACTATGCTGTACAAGTATTCTCTGGGGTGAGAAGAACTGCAGCATATGTAGGACTTGGAAAACGTGAGGAAAAGAGAGGAGTTCAGATACAGGAAGAAGAGATGGAAAAGAGGATGTGAAAGGCACAGGGAAGGAAGGCAAGGCAAAATGGGGCAAAGGAGATTTGGAGGTTTAAGAAGGAGAAAGATGCTAGCTGAAGGAAAGGAATAGGAAATAATACAGCAAGTCATTCATCATCAGGATTTTTAGCTAAGCAGGTGTGTAACAGAGAAGCTAGTATTTAGGGGGCTTTGGGAGTTAAAGTGGTTTATTTTCAGGAACAAAAGCCCTCTATTTGTTCCCATGCTAGCTGCTGCCAGACACCAGTAAATGGCACTGCCATGTTGGAAGACGAGCATTGCCAGCCCAGATGGGCACCACACCTGAGACTAGGTACGGCCTTCCACTGCCCTGGCACATGTGACATCCATCTCCTACCTGCTCCCACCAAAGCTGGTGGGTGATGCTCGTGGCAGAGCTAAAATAAGTCCAGAAAAAAAAAAGCTAAACATGTCTGCCCTCCAGGTGCAGAAATGTAAAATAAAATAAAAACAAATGAGCTGGACCTCTGTCAAAACACAGGGGATGCCTATCTCAGGGAAGCTCTGTACCCTAGTGCCTGTGAGGATCCACCCCCGTGTGCCATGCTCATGGCAGGTGATCCGAGATGGGAAAGGCAACTGGGCTCCCATTCCCGGTTCCGCTGGCTTTAGTGGATGCCAAAATAATTCTGGAGGCAAAAGCTGGGGTCTGCAGGGCCAGGGGGCGAGCTCAGAGCCCTGCATGGGTGGAGGAGGGAGACTTTTATCCTAAAGTCATTGTAAAGCCAAAGAGGGGTTTATCCTCCACAGCTAAATGAAAACAAAAAGGAAAAAGAAAAAAAAATCCAGAATAGCAACATTAGAGATACAAAGAACGTCATGGACCAGTGCGAGTTTGCAAAATTCTATGTAAATGATCCCAGTTTTGACCGTGGTGGCCCTCTGCTAATCCCAGAGAGAAAATCTACTTAGCAAAGGAAAGTTTTGCTTAATTTGGTTAACAGGGACCAAAATGCTGAATATATTAATAATTTATATTTCCAGGAAAACGCTGTATCTTTAATGTTTCATGCCAAAGGGGCTTCACAAGAGCTTAACGCTAACAGAATAAAAATCGTGTAACATTTCCTCCATATCCCGCACCCAGCGCTGGTGAAAATGAGTGCAGGACATGTGTTTTCTTAGCAGGCACCAGCCATTCTGCTGCTGCTGACTGCATTTGGCTGATCCCATGTCGCTCTGTGCACACTGAGCAAGGGAGAGGTTCCCGCTGGATTTACCGTCCTAAAGGTGTCCCGCGGAAATGAGGGGTTTTGTCCCCTCTCGGGCTGACGCATTACGCTATCCCGCCATGTGACCTTTTCCCCACTAATCTGAAATAGCAGCTTCTCCTGTATTTACAGGTTAAATGGAAGATACACATGTTATTTTTTACTCATTGTAATGAAGATCTTTTTTGTCTGTCTCCGAATAAAGGGTCGGGTTGGTTTACAAATTGCGGGTCAGCCCACTCCGTGACCTGGGCAAACAGCCTGGGTCAAACCTCCTCAAAGCCTCCCCACCCAACTGGAATAAGTTAATTTACCCCTCGTCGGATACCCGGGGGGGGGGGGGGGGGGGGGAGTGGCTGGGGTCCCCCTGCCCTCCTGCCAGCGGGTGCGGGGACACTTGGTTCGGGTGGGACCGACATTGCCCGGTTAAGCCCGGCAGGAGGGAGCCGCGCAGCGAGTCTTGAAGGACTCGCTCTCCGGAGCTTGTATTTGGTTTATTGTGGGCGCTCTGCACCTCCGCAGAGGCCGCCTCCCCTCTGCGCCCCGTCCTGCGCCTTCCCCCCAGTTCCTCCTCCTCCGCACAGGCTGCGCCGCAGAGACATTCGCCGGCAAAACCCCCGGGAGACGCCGGTGCCTTTCGGACGCGTGTCCCCGGGAGCATCCGCCCCCTCCCCGCCCCGGGCGTGCGGGACGGCAGCACCCACGCGGTTGTGGGGAGGAGGGGGCGCCCCCCACTCCGCGGGGCATCGCCGGGACTCCCCCCCCGCCCGGCGCCCCCAACCCCGGGGAGGGCCGCGGAGCAGAGGCCGGGCGGCCCCGCGCCCCGCCCCGCCCAGCCGGGCGCCGGTGCCCCCCCCCGGCCGGGGAGCGCAGCCGCCTCCCCGGCCCTCGCGGAACCACGTTTCGCTCGTGGTTTTCTTCCCTGGGGGGATGGGAGGGTGGGGGATACCCTCCCCCAGCGCCCCCCGAGGAAGCTCCCTCCTAGAAACAAGAAAGGGCGGCGGGTATAAACATTTATTCCAAGGCATCGCTTGTACAGGCACCGCACCCGGAGGCGGGAAGAAGGGCGGGGGGGGGGGGGGCAGAGCCAGGCCCCCCGAGAGGGCGGGCGGGAGCAGAGCCGGGCCTTGGGGGGGCTCCGCGACCCCCGCCCCTCTCCCTGCCTGCGCCCGGCAGCCTCCCCGTGCGCCCCGGCGTAACTCGCAGTGTCCGCGGTCATAAATAGGATTTTCTGAGGCGGGGGCGAGTCTCTATAGCATGGCGGGGTGCTGGCCGGGGGGCAGCCCGAAGGCGTTGGGGTGGGAATGACCGAGGAGGTTGAGGTAGTGGCGGTCCAGCCCCTGCACGGAGGAGAGGAAGGTGCTGCGCTGCTGGCCGGGGCTGGCGAGGGGCACGGCGGCGTTGGGGAGGTGGTAGGGCAGGGGGGGGCTGCGGGCGGCGCCGTGCCAGGGGAAGGGCCCCCCCGAGGGCGGCTGGAGCACGGCCTCGCCGGGGCCGTGGCCGTGGCCGTGCCCGGGGCACTCGGGCCCGGGGTGCAGCTGGTAGGAAAAGTCCGGCTCCGGGAGGGAGCCCAGGGAGGTGAAGAGAGGCTCCGTGACGAAGCGCGCTTTGGACTGGAGGAAGGCCAGGATGCGGGCGTATTTGGTGTCTTTGGTCTCCATCCTCTCCACCGTCGTCAGGTAGTGGACCAGGTTCTTCATGCACTCGTGGTAGCCGTAGTGGAAGTAGTTGGCGAACTCGGAGAGCAGCTCTGCTGGAAAGGAAGGGGCAGGGGAGCCCAGCTCCTCAGGGGCCGGCCGGAGCGGAGGGGGGGGGGGGGGGGCCGGGGCCGCCCCCACGCCCCGGGTGTCCCAGCGGGGGGCCGCGCCCGCCCACCTACCCTTCTCCCGGCCGCGGGGGAAGTCCGCCGAGTGCAGGGCCCGCAGGTACTGCACCGTCATCTCCAGGATCTCCGCTTTCTCCAGCTTCCCCGAGCTCTGCAACGGCGGGGGAGAGGGGCATCACCTCTCCCCTGCGGCTGCCCTCCGCCTGGACGCCCCCCCCCCCCCCCCCCCGGGCAAGGTCGCTCCGCACCGGGGCGAGGGGCGCAGGGGCTGTCCCCCCGTCTCCCCGCCCCCCCCCCCCGCCTACCTGCTTGGCCAGAGCCATGGGCACCGTCTTCCCCAACTCGGTGAGGCAGCGGTTGATGCGGTCCCTCCTCCGCTTCTCAATCACTTTGTGGGAAACCGGCGTCCTCTGTGGGAAAACGGCGGGGCGCGTTAGCGGAGGGAAAGCAGCCGGATCCGGCCTCACCGGGGCAGCCGCTCCCGGCCCCGATCCCTCCAGGGCAGCCGGTCCCGACCCCGCTCCGAGCAGCAGCGCCGGGCGCGACGCGGCCCCGGGAGGGATGCTCCGGCGGCGGGTCCTCTCCGCACCGCCCCGGGGGCTCCCCGTCTGCGCGGCCGGCCCCGGCAAGGCAGGCTTGGTGGTTGGGTTTGGGGTTTTTTTTGAGGGGGGGGGGGGAGTGTGGTTTTTTTTCGGGGGGGCTTTTTGAAGGGAAAGGCGGGGAGGGGGCCGGGGTCGCCCCGCGGCCCCGCAGAGCCGTGCGCGCAAGGCGGGCGGCGACTCACCCTCCGCTCCTTGAGCTTGGAGGCCATGGTGGGCACTGCATCCCCGCTCTCTCCGGGCCCCTTATAAAGCCATCACTTCTTGGGGGGGACCCCGGGGGGCCTCCACGGGCCCGCTGATCCCATAGGATTAGGGGCGAGCGGCGCCGGGGGAATGTATGCATTAAAGATCAGGGTGGAAGGGGGCGAGAGAAGGATGAGGGTCTGTTGTGGGGTTTTTTTTTTTTTTCCCTCTCTTCTTCCTTTCCTCCCCCTTCCTCGCCCCCGTCCACGCAGCCGGGGGCGGCCCAGCTGTGTCGCCCCACGTGGACCTCGGGGACACACGTGACGGTCCCACAATAGCGGCGGGGATGGGGCCGGGGATGCGGCGAGCGGGGCGCAGGGCGCGGTACCGCGCCCTGCGCCCCGCTCGCCGCATCCCCGGCCCCATCCCCGCCGCCTGCCTGCAAATCCCCGGCACCCCCCACCCCTCCCCTTAGCCCCGGCGCTGACTGCATTTTAAAGCCTGTCCAGAGTCATTAAAGTAATTAAGTAAGCCCTTAATAGGCTGTCCCGCCCAGTTCAAGGGAGAACCCTTGGAGACGGAGTGGCCCCGTTTGTTCTCAGGCTTTTCTCACACGACTTGGTGACACGTCCATCTTTATAAGAGATGGCAGCGAGGCTTTTTTTGTTTACACCGCTTTATGCGCCGGGGACACCCCGGCAGGTGTGGGACCGGGGGGCTGGCACACGATATCCCCCCCCACCCCCCCCTCCTTTTTTTTTTCCGCCGGCCCAGGGAGGCTCTCGCCAGCCTTTGGCACACGACGCTCCTTTTTTGTGTGGTGTGCGCGTCTGTGCGTTGTTGTTTTACCCCCCCTGCTCCCCCCCTCTGCTTTGGAGAGGCTCAATTTGTAGCCTATTATCCTATAGGAAAATGTCCCATTGAAAAGTATGAATAGTTTCATTGGGCCTAAATTTTAATAATGCGGGTCAAAGAAAAGAGGGGCAAATAAAGAGGGGATCGCAGCTGGTCCGAGAGTGCATTATTCGGTGTCACCTGCGAGCGGGATCGCCGACAGACCCCCTATTCATTTGCCTAATTTTGGTCAATTTAACAAACTTCAGGAGAAATTATTGTGGCATTGTTAAGGAGGGTAAAGCTTTCTGATCGAATTAACAGCATGTTTTGATCCGGTAAATGTCATTAAAAAGAAAGAAACAATCGCGTTTAAAGGGGGGCTCCGAGTTAAACGCGCCAAGTGGAGACGCCGGAGCGCAAAGCTCACAAAGGGAGCAAGTAACTGCCACAGGGGAACTTTTGTACGCTCACATTGCTGAGGTTTTTTACACAAAAAGGCATTATTTCATACTTGAATACGTTTAATCCAACAATTGTCTATTTTCTGCAAACATATTTTCACAGCATTGTTAGCTTTCCTTTCCGCGGCCCTCCGCCCGGGCAGCCGCGCTCCTCGCCCGGCGAGCGCACCCACCCGGCCCGCCCCGGCCCGCCCCGCGCCGCCCCCCCGGGGCCGCCCCGCCGCGCCGGGGGGGCCGCCCGCCCCCGCCGCCGCCCCCCCCCCCAACCCCGCACAGCGCGGCGGGCGGCTGGGGGCTCCCCCGAGCCCTCTCCACGGCCGCCGGTGCGCCGCCGGGGCCGGCACCGGGCCGCCGGGCCGCCGGCCCCGCCCCGCCCGGGCCCGGCCCGGTCCCGCCGCCGCCCCCGGCCCTGGCGCTGCCGCGGGGCGCCGCCGGCCCCGGCGCGGGGGGGAACCCCGGGGACAGCCGGGGAGGCGGTGGGACCGCCCGGCGCCGGAACCCGCCCGCCTGCGAAGGCGCCGGGCCCCGGGCAGCGCCGCGGACACGGCGTGTCCCCCAGCCGGGTCAGCCTGGGGAGGCGTTTTCTCAGAACCCGCCGCGTCTCCTCCCGTGTCCCGCGTTGCCCCCCCCTCCCGCCGTTTCCCTTTGTGCTTTAAACGGGGAAACCCATCCCCGCCTCGCACTCCCCGGGCGGGCACGGCGGAGGGCCCCACGGCTCTCGCCCGGTCAGCTCCCCGGAGGCGGCCGGGGGCCAGGCCCGGTGCCGGCGCTCACCCCGCCGCCCCGGGCGGGCCCGCAGCCTCCCCGGGCGGGCCGGCAGCGCGGAGCGGCTCCGCGGGAGGCGGCGGCGGCCCCGGGGCGCGTCTCCCCCGGCCGGCGGGGCGGGCCGGGCCGGCTGCCCGCCCGGGCGCCCCTGCGTGCGGTGCTGTGGGCCGTATTATTCCTCCAGGAGCCTTGTAGGTTTCGGTATATTCATTCTCGTACAATGGGATTAAACACTAACCGTTATCATCCAAATTAACTAAACTCTGAATAGCAAACGCGGGGGCTTTTATTTTTTTTTTTCCTCCTCTTTTGCTCCACTGGCGGAGAGGGAGTTGATCCTCTTACTGTCTGTGTTAACCGCCAGCTGCAGGCACCTGCGAGGCAACTTTTTTACACGAGGGAAGTTGTTTATTTTCTCGCTGGCTGCTCCCGCGTTGCCTCCCCCGCCGGCCGGGCCGGGGCAAGGCGGGACAGCGGCGGGGGGACGCGGGGCGGTCGCGGCATCCCCGCCGCCGCCTCGGCCTCAGGGGGCTCTCGGCGGGGCTGAAGCCAGAGGGGCACCACCCGACACGGCCACGGTGGGACTGTCACCTTGCAGGGAAGCCGAGCGACAGCTTTTTAAGAATTCTGTTCGGTTTTTAAGTCCCCGTGAGCGCCCGTTGGGTCTCCTCGCGGGAAACGCGTGCACGGCCCTTTGGCAACCCAAGGCGGGCACCCGCGCCCCCATCTCCCGCCACCGGTTTTCTGCTCCCGCCCAGGTCCCCCGCCGGCTGCAGCTCTCTCCCGGGGCGCGGAGCTGGCCGGGGCCGGACCGCGGACCCCCCAGTCCCGTGTCCGCCCCCCGCCCGGTCTGCGCGGAGCGGGGCTGAGCACGCCACCGCCCCGGGGCCGCAGGGCGGAGGGGAGGCTGCACCGCCCCGGCCGCCCTTCGCCCTCTCCCCGCGGCCGGCCCGGGGGTCCCCGCCTGGTGGGGCCGAGCCCCGGCGGAGCGCCCCGTCCCCCGCGGTGAGCGGCCAGCGCCCGGCTGCTGCGGGAGCGGCGGCTGCGGCCGGGCGGTTCGTCGCCTCCCGGTGGCGTTTGGCCCCTCCTGCCCTGGGGCACTGGCGCTGCCGTCCTCTGCCCAGCCACGGGCCCTGACGGGGGGGCGAGGGGTCCCTTGGGAAGTGTCAAGCTGCTTTGAAGTGGCATCTAGTTCTGTTTTGTGAAAACGGATCGTCTCCCCGCTTTTTCTTCCTTCCTCTTTTCTTTTTTTGACTCCTATATAAGCTTGGGGTTATACGCAATTACTGCACCAAGGAGTTGGAGCTGCAGCTATCATTGGCGCCACGCACACGCCAGAAGCCAGCGAACGAGTCTCCCGTGGGAAGTGTTGTCCATGCAACTGGTGGATCCAGTGCAGAAAGCCAAGTGTCTGGGGCTGCTGTTGGCCCACTGCCGGCCGCTCTGGGTCAGGGCGCCCAAGGGTGGTGCCGGAGGTCCTGCTGTGTAACGCGGAAAGGCACTCACGGTTCTGGCCTGTCTCCTGGCTGGTAGGGAATGGGAAAACACAAGACGTGCAACAGGTCCTACCTGTAGGAGGAAGTTGCTTTCTTACTTGGCAATCCTGGATCTGTGAAGAAGCAGTGACCTGAACCATGAGAGAAGGCATTTCCTTCAGTAGGAGTTTAACCCTCAGCTGTACATGTAGTGGTTCCTGATGCTGTACCGGCTTTTGCTGCGAGTCTATTTACTCTGGCACTCTCAGTGAGGCTAGGCTGGGCTAGCAAGTTTGGAAGAGGAGTTTCCAGTCTTTTCATAGCTCCTAATGCTCTCTGCCTCCAGGTCTGGAGCATCTGAATGCAGGAGTAATAAAGCCAATAAAGCTACCTCCTTGTTCCCCAGCTGTGCAGAGGTACCTCTTACTTTGATGCTACTGTTGCTTCCAGCTATAGTCCTCCTCCATGTCTTCCTCCTCTATCCCAGTGGAGGGACCACGCTCCTCTATTTTGCTCACCTGCCATGAATGGTGGTGGCATCAGCAGGGGGAGGCGATAACATGGCAGGACTTGGGACTCCATCCCAAGGTGGTCCTTCACAGAAGAAGCTTCGTTTGTAGCCATGACTCTGGTATTGTTGGGTTGATAACAGGGCACTCTCCTCAAAAGCCCAGGGTGCTCCTGGAAGTGCTGTTGGTGCTTCAGTAGATGATGTTCTTCTCATGCTGTGAGATACAGCAATGCCCGTAAGCTAAACTTTGATCCTAAAACCTAAAAAACTTTGATCCTTATTTTAGGAACTTGTCAAGTATCTCTTGGTGCTTGTGGTGGCAGACAGGACTTCCAGGTCAATAGTGCTCCTCAGTGCTGCTATGTGCTTGTCTTTATTCTTCCTCTGAGGAGGCACATTTCATTTTAAGTATGTTTTGTAGTGTAATTTCAGTATAACCCACTTTGTTCTTTGGGATTAAAATCTGATCTGATTTGCTTTTGGATTACTCTGGTTTGTAGGAATGCCAGTTAGAAGGTTGTTATATTCATAAAGACTCACTTTCTGTAATTTTACACCTTTTCGACCTCACTGATTTGAACATGTTGCAATCTGCAGTCTGCGTGTCAGCCTCAGTATTGCTATTCTGTGGATGACTGTGGTAGCAGAAGAGGAAGATTAAAAATGAGACACTTGAAAAAGGTCTCACTTTATTTAAGGACTTAATGGAAGTGCATAAAACCACCCAAAATGATCCAACCCCAAGATAACACAGAGGTGACTGTTGCCTTACTTGCAGTCTCATTCATTTGCTGTTTAACTGACTACGATCTTTTATTGACCATCTTTCTGGAGCAGTCCTGTTTGGCAGTCTGGCTGGCAGCAATGTGCAACCTGACAGGATATCTCCTGTAGTAAAAGGTTGGAAACCTGCTGGTGGCACCTGCAGAAACCAGGGCTTCAAAAGGGGATGATTTTTGGAGTATGGAACATTTGAGAGTCATTCTCTCATATATTCCTGTAATTTGTAATATTCCTTTGTTGACTTTTTTTTTTTTTGTCAGACATGAAATTTCAGGCTTATATGTAGTATAGCTAATGTATGCTTATATAAGAAAACTTCACTGATTAAAACCAGGTGTAGTTATATCTGTTACACTTATATCTGTTTACAGAAGCTGATTTACATCAACAGAAAACCTGACATAGCTTTTACCTGTGAAATATTTGTATATATATGGCAAAACTTGAGACTGTGTGCTGTGTGTTTGTAAGAGGTGAGCACCCCAAAGCGGTGCAGAGATGTTTGCCATTTTCCTGATGACAACTATCTTCTCAGTCATGTCACCGTTGAGACAGGATGTGTTGCTCTTTAAATGACAGCCTGCCAAAATGAGAACTGAGTGCTAAAATAAATTTCAGTGGGATTTAGGTAGTCTTGAATCTTTGGTGAGGTGTACCTTAGATTGCTTGTGACTGAGGTGGTCAAAATAGCTAAATAGCTACACTAAATGGCTGCCTGGTTTGAGTAAAGGCTGAAAGATTTGGCTCAGAAAGTACAAGGGCTCTTTCTGCAATGACAATGTATGATACTGATAAAATGTCTACCCCCTCCTCTCCAGTCTTAGTAAAAGCAAAAAACTAAAAAAAGTAAAAACTAAAAAAGGTAAAAGCTTTCCCTCAGCATGGCTTCACAGACGGGAAGTCGTTCTTGATCCACCAGATAACCTTCTACATTGAAGTGACTGGCTTGGTGGATAAGGGAAGAGCAGTGGATGTTGTCTATCTGGCTTTTGACATTGTCTCCTGAAACAGCCTCGTAGAGAAGCCGATGATGTGCGGGCTGGATGAGCAGACAGTGAGGTGGATTCAAAACTGGCTGAACTGCCAAGCTCAGAGAGGGATCATCAGTGGATGAAGTCTATCATCCAGTAACTAGTGGACCCCCTGGCAAACTCAGGGGGTCAATACTGGGTCTAGTCCTGTTTAACATCATCATTAATGACCTGGATGATGTGCGGCTGATACACCAGCGGGCTGTGCTGCTATCCAGAGTGATCTCAACTGGCTGGAGAAATGGGCTGTCAGGAGCCTCATGAAGTGCAGCAAACGGATGTGCAAAGTCCTGCACCTGGGGAGGAACAACGCCGTGCACCAGTATGTGCTGGGGGATGATCGGCTGGAAAGCAGAAAGGGACCTGGGGGTCATGAGCTAGCAACATATCCTTGTGACAAAGAAGGCTAATGGGATCCTGGGCTGCATTAGGAGGAGTGTTGCCAGCGAGCCGATGGAGGTGGTCCTTCCCCTCTACTCAGCACTGGGGAGTCCACACCTGGAATACTGGGTCCAGTTCTGGGCTCCCCAGCATAAGACAGAGATGGACATACTGGAGAGAGTCCAGCATCGGGCCACGAGGATGATTAAAGGGCTGGAGCACCTCACGTATGAGGAGAGGCCAAGAGAGCTGGGACTGTTCAGCCTGGAGAAGAGAATGCTCAGGGGGAACTTAAACAATGTTTACAAATACCTGAAGGAAGGCTGTAAAGAAGTTGGAGTCAGGCTCTTTTCAGTGGTGTCCAGTGATGGGACCACAGGCAACGGGCACAAACTGAAACACAGGAGTTTCTGTCTAAACAAGGAAAAAACTTTTCTGCTGTGAGGGTGGCCAATCACTGAAGCAAGTTGCCCAGAGAGGTTGTGGGGTCTCTGTCCTTAGAGATATTCAAAAGCTGTCTGGACATGGTCCTAGGCAACTGGCTCTAGGTGGCCCTGCTTGAGCAGGGAGGTTGGACCAGATGACCTCCGGAGGTGCCTGCCAACCTCAGCCATCCTCTGATTTTGTGATTCTGTGAGCTGCCTGTGCGAACATTTAGTCCTGATGTAATTCCATCCCAGTTTGGTTTGACATAAAAGAAATGCATTTTAATTTTTTTAAATTACAGAGCAGATTCAGCTCTTTTACTCTATTCTCAATAGGATGTGATTCATTTAGATTCAGGGCTTCTACACCTGTGTCAAGCAGAATAAATAGGAGGGAAGCAGAGCCTTTTTGTTTATTGTACTTCACCACGTGTTGCATTGTAACTCGACTCATTAAAGACTCGTTAACAGCCATTATACTTATGACTGCTTTGTAAACAATGCTAATTCAATGGGACTTCAGAGCTTAATTCCCTCTAGAGTCCTTTGTAACTCCTAGCCATGATTTTCTTTCTAGCTGAAGTGGAAAAGGGGACCCCTGTGAGAGATTTATGGACTCTGCAAAGCCTGCTAATTTAGTAATGCCATAGTTCAAGCATCCTATTATTATGAACCCTCAGTACCAAGCTTATTGTGTGGACTAGGAACTTAAAAGGACTTCTTTTCAGCAAAGCAATAACGTTTGGATCAGCCCAGCTTTGGTCTGACTTCCCAGAGATTGAGTGGACCAAACACTATTCCCTGCTACATCGTCTTCCAGAGAATTATTTCAGAAATGTGCACTTGTTGCTAACTCTGAGAGATCTGGGATGTTGGGACTGCATTATGGAGAGGCTGTGCCCAGCTTTTTAAGTTCAAATGTTGGGCTTGTAAGAGTCATGGCACAAATGCAGAAAAAGAAGCTAGATGATGGGAACCATGCCTCCATTTCCCTTCCTCAGTAGAAACAGTGAGGTGATATCAGCGGTCTTGCACGTCACATGGATGGTTGGCTCTTGTGAGGTTTATCCAGTGTCAGCTTATGGCAAGCAGGATAAATGTGAGATCTCAGAGACTTTGTGAAGGCAGCTAATGTAAAGTTTATACTGAGAAATAAAAAAGAGAAAGGGGCTGATGCCTCAGGGTTCCTGCTGAGTCTGTCTTCTAGTCAAGGACTGCAGCCCCATCCAGTTGCCTTTTGCAGCTTCATTATTGCTGGGTGAGTGGCCTTCCCACTTGCTGGTTCTTTTTTTTGGATGCTGAGTAGTCCTTGTTACTGAAGGCTGAGTCATCACTTGTTTCTCTGAATCCTGTAGTAGCTTTGAGTAATCTAGCGTCTTGCATGTCTCCTTTATTTAAAGAGAGAAGAGATGGATTCAACCAGAAAGAGAGGTCTGGGACATGCAGCTGAGAGGCACTGTTCTGTTTGCTGCTGGGAAAAGGTATGTTACAAGAGTTAAAGGCTTTCCATTGGTTTTTGTTTTTTTCCGTTGTTTTTGTTCTGGGAAAGTCCTGCCTTTCTGGCTGAGCACTGAAAAGTGTCCTGCTTCTGGAAGGTTTATGTTGTCCTTCTTCAAGTAAAGATCTTTGTCTTTGAACACTGACAAGAGCCCTCTCCTGTTTGCAAACTTGTGGCCTGAAGGCAGTCCCAGAGGTTATCATAACGTGAAGGTCCCACAAATTTCTCAAAAACAAGTGTGAAATTAGATTGCATGTCCTGTCTTTAAAATAATCACTTCTTGTATATGTACACCTTTGGCAATAGCAAGGTGAGACCTCTTCTGCTACACAGGCAAAACCTGACTATTAAATACAAAGATCTCCTTTAAAAGCTGTCAAAGTATTTTGGGTAAGCATCATCCTGTTCTTTGATTTTTCCCTAGTGCATCTCTATCTAATGTCAGAGAGAGAATAACAGAGCTCTGGCCCTACCTCCTAGGGCCATTCTTCTGCCAAAACTGAGTAGATCTGACATAGGGGTATCAGATGGTGACCAAATATTTCTCCAAACCCCAGCATTCATAAGTCACAAGCCGAGCCCCCACAATGATAAGAGGATTGAAAAGTCAGGAGCTTAAAATTGTCAGCAATAATTAATAAGCCATCAGAAGCTGGGTTATTTCTGTGGTTTTCCATTGTTGGTTTTTCCTTCTCCAGCCTTTATGGCTCAAGTTTTCAAGCATTCCTCATAACGGTTAGAATAGAAAAGTAATTTTTATGAAATCGTGGATCCTGAAGCAGAAGTGTAAACCACCAAACACCATTAGAACTGCTAAATGAAAAGAGGATGTTTTTAGGAACACTAAAAAGGGTGTCCATGCTAGACACAGTGCCACCTCTTTTCATTTCATCTGGCTCATTTTTTAATCTAACCATACCAAGCTGGGAAGAAGTACTCATGTCCCCTCTGGCTTTAATGCTATGCCTGTCCCCATGGACCATTTCATGGGAGGTTGTTCTACATGCCGTAAGAGTGTGTAGCCAGCTCATGCATGGTCTCTGGGTCCATTTTTCCTTCACATTCATACCCCACCCCCTTGATGGCACAGACAGGAGTGTGGCTGAGCACCCAGCCTGTCATTAAGCCTAACATTAGTTACTGTTTTTTCTAACAAACTGTGTTTTGGGATGGGATGGGGAAAATGAAGCACAAAAGCACTAGTGCCAGAAAAGAGAGCTGGGAAGAGTTTGTTGGTGCCAAGCATTGGAATCATCTACTCTGTTTGACTGATCTCGCATTGTTTCACTGAAGCAATTATATATATAGCCTTGATATAAAAGGTACTAATTTCTGCACTGCTATCTTATATACATATATGAAGATTGATATAAAATGCAGATTGGAATGTCATCACTGTGCTTCATGGCACATGTGGCTGACAAGATAGGAGGGAGCAGAGAATTGGTCCCATGGTTTGTTCCTGGCATTTGCAAGGTAGAAACATCCTGATTCTTCCACACCCTGCCTGTGGTGCTAAAGGCAGGCACCATTAGATAAAGAAACAGCATTGCCTGTATTACTTGTCACCAGGAACTTTTGAAAAATAGCTTAATGTCGAGGAGCATTAGCGCTCGTAGCAAGCTGGAAGGTGTCTTCTCCACCTTCCAACACATGAGCATCTTCACTGGGGCGACTGCTCCACCCTTTCCTCGTGTGTAAACCTTCAAAGCTCTGTGGGAAACTCTGGGGGCATTAGGGGTTGGCTACTGCCCTCTAGTGATCTTCACCATGATCTAAGGCTTTTAACTTGACTTTTTTCTAATGAAGTTGCTAAAAATTAACTTTGTGTGTGATCAGATGCATGAAATTCTGTATTATGAAACAGAGCCTGATTCACGGGATCTCAGGATTTGCACCAGGTGACAGTGCGGTCTGTCCCTAGTGTGGACAACAGCTGATACATCTCTAAAAATACAGTTAATGCAATCCAAGCATGCTATGTTAGGCATTGATAGTATCACCTAAATTAGTTCTTTCCCAATTCTTTACAAATTGATATACCTTGCTTTGAGTAAGCTTACTGATAGATTTGTTCCTTAAATAAAAACATTGCAGCATTTTAATAATAAGCAAGTCACCCTCCTTTCAAAATAATACTAATAACAACAACAACAACAATTGGGAAACATTGTAGCATATAAATCATTGGGAGACAGAATAGTTGGTTCAAATACTAGATAAATAGTAGGATGTGTGCTTTTTTGCTCAAGTTATTGATTCAAAATGCTAGGTTCCCTGACTAGGTTCTGGTCAAGTTTTACCTAATGCAAGTGCTGCCTGAGCAGAGTGCTGCTGTTGGCATTAGAGGGCAGTCTTGAGGGTTTATTTGATATTTTGCATATCAGTCTGGCTAGGATCTAATTTAAAGCAGCATGTGGCTATCTTTGCTCTGTTACCCAGGTTAGATGCCGTATGGCCAATTAAGAAAAACTGTCTCATTAAGTCTAGCGCCTAGCTGTGTTGCTCATTGATGAACATCAACAACCACGGGTTAGGGACAGCTGAGTAGTTCTGCAGGAGATCCTCAAAGCAACAGGTGTGTTATCTAATTGGCCTATGTAACAAGCACACAAGGAAAGAGAGTCACCTTTACTTTTATCCTGGAAGACTAGTTGAGTGGTTAACAGCTTTGACTTGTTTTCAGCAACACAACCTAGTGAAATGAATGCGTTTAAGTTCTCTCCAGAGTTACACAGACCGCTCCAGGTTTTGATTCAGGGACATGAGACCGTCACATGTATGAAGAGTGCAGCTTATTTGGTCTGTCACGCCTTTTGTGCTCTTGCTTCTAGGCCAATGAACACTGCTTACCATCATCTTTAGGTACAACATCTGCATATTTCATCACTTTTCTTTCAGAATTATGTAGGCCAAAGGTTACAAAAGTTCTTGGCGTCTGCCATATGATGTAGGAGGAAATCATCAGCAGCAAAGCCTCTCTTGTGTAATCTACTGATATTTTTGGAGATATATTTGGGTAATAAAATATTCACTTTATCTACTGATCAGACTGCTTCCTATAGAGTAAAAATTGCCAGTGTAAAAAAATGTCTTTGAGGTAACTTTATAAAATCAAACCTTACAAAGGCGTGAGGATCATTTGCAAGGCCCAAATTTATATGATTTACAAAGAAATGTTCTAGAGCAAATAGAAAGCAAATGATTTTTCATGAACATGAGATTGTCAGAGGATCGTGATTCACCATTCAGCTGAGGGAAGGGGAAGAGTCAAAAAATATGGGTGGAAAAAATGGTGAGCTAGAAGAGAGCGTGTTTCAGATCCTGAATAACAGCCATGCTGTCAGCTACTCTGTTCTTTGAGGGCTGTTCCAAATTCAACATCACTTGTCTTGAAATGATCTTGAATGGTCCTAAAAATAGCTCGGTACTGGAGACGCCGTTTTTTCCAGTAATTTCCCTAAGATGTCAGCAGAATCATTGGCTATGAGAAGCAATGCCTTACTGTCATCTCCATGGGAAGATGATGGTTTGTCTGCTGTAATACAGTACTTTAGAAAACTGCATCCTCTCAATTTCCATGATTTTCAGTGTGTCCTGGATATCTTTGAAGATAAACCCAATTATGGCTGACAACTGAAGAAGTAGGAAGGTCTCATGTCCCCTAAACTGACAGTTATGTCATTCCAAAAGGTGAACAGGGATCTTGCCAAGTGCTGTGCCAGCAGAGCAGATTTTTCCAGGTAATGAGGTAAAACAGCAACTTTAGGGTAGTTTCAGGATACCTATAATCTGGCTAAACCTGAGTCAGACTGTTACTTCCCTGCTGGTTTCCTGACAGCCTCCTTCCCCTGCTGCCACACAGATCTGTGCAGAAGAAACCTGATAAGAGTTTTTCCCACCCTTATCAGAGTCATACTGGTTCCAGCAAAAGCCAGGAATCTGGGAAAACCTGATTTCCACTAAAATCAGCCCATGGCAATGCATTTTGATGCTAGATAGAGAGGAATCTCTGAGGTATCTTTAGGAGTGCAGCATTTGAGATGTGAAAATCCTGATCACCTTGGACAAATGGCTGGTCCGGATGCATCAGTCGGCCTGCAGTATGTGTAACAGCTCTGATAGCAACCGGAAAGTCCAAGAATTGTCCCAAACCCTTGGTAACCTAATAAATGGCAGTTCAATGAAGCAATAGACTGCTGCTGCCTGAGCACATCTTGTTGTCCCAAAATGGGGGTTCATCACTCGGTGTGCAGACACCCAATTCACACACAGGATTGAGGTATTTTCCTTTATTACGTGAATGTGCATACATGGGTGCCTGTCCCAAGACAGCACACCGTGGTCCCAAAAACTATGACTAGTTATACATGAAATCTATACATACTCAATACACTGATATGTATGTATTAATATTCTACTAAGTGATTGGTCATAATCTCTTTGCTTAGCATGCAAATTAGCATGCATGCCTGGTTTGCCCTCTCTGCCTTCTTCTTTTGAGTCTGAGGTGTAATTAGAGTCAGTGGTTGATGAGTCAGTGGTCATGATCTCCCCCTGCTGAAATTACCTTTTGCCTAGTCTCCTCCTCATTTGGCAGACATAGGCAGGTTGTCGCATCTCACTGTCTCTACTTCCCATTAATCCTACCTAGGCTGCTTCTTTTTGTCATGCATATACAATAACTGATTGTTTCAAGGTTAACCATTTGTTTCTACCATTATCCTAACAACTAATCATTTGGTTCTACAGTGTTCCTAACAAAGCTGACTTGTAACCTTTTAACATTCCTTTTGATAGTCCGACATCTATCCCATGCTGTTATTTCTGTGGAAGCCCTTGCAGGTGTTTGTCATACAAGTCAAACGTTCAGGACCAGCGTACTGCGCTTCAGCAGAGAGTGTGCTGCCACCTAAAACCACACAGTGGAAGGAGAGAAAGAGTTCATCTCAGGGAACAGCATCTTAGTGGCTTTCTCCAGTGTTATAACTGGCCTCTTCCTCCCTTTAGAGGCTGTGGTCTGCAGAGCCCCATGTTTCTTCAGGCTGTCCTCCTGATGGGCTTGCCTCTGCCTTGCTGCTGGTTGTCAGTGTCCACTGCCTGGGAAGAGGGAACCTTATAATAATTAACAAGTGCTAAAAATGAGTTGACTTTAATCCTTGCATCTGAATCGTCACAAGTTATCCCTTCTGCCTAGTTTGACAACTGGCAATCCCATGTGAAAAAAACGGGCGAGGAAGGAGTCCTGTCACAGCAGATCTGGTTTACAGGGATGGGCTGGGTTGCATAAGCTCCCTCTCCACTGGGGAGGCCAATGGGAGCCACCAGCATCTCGCCCCACTGCTCTGGTGAGCAGGCTGCTCTGCTCAGCTAATTGAATAATAAGGGAGAAGGGTGATGAGAGATAAAAATTATAGCTGGGAGAGTAACAGTGAAAGTTTTTCTCTTGTGCCTGCTGCACACAGGGCTGTGAAACAGCTGTTTGTATGTCAGTGGTGAACTTGCCAGTCTGCTTGGTAGGTGCTAGCTGCTTGCTAGCTTCTCTTAGCACAGAGGAAACTACCAAAACACTGCAGATCAGCAGAGAGGAAATATTACATTAACAAGGCATACAGGGAAATTTTGACAACCGTTTTACACTGATTGAGTAAATCATATTTAGCACCATTCACAGGTACATAGGCTAGCCAGTGGCAGCTGTTAAAGGATAAGCGATAGACTGGTAAGGGAAGATCACCAAGTTTCCCAAGAAGACTGTCTTCCCAGCATCTTTCTGTCATTTTCCATTCCCTTTGTGTCCCCTCCTTTGTGCTTTGGAATCCATCCCTCTGATGCTTTGTCCTCTTGCCTGTGGCTGGGATGTACACAAGCAGTCTTTGCATATTGCTATTTCCTCTCGCTAGTGTTTTCATGGAGGTGGAAGTCACAGCCTCCTCTGTTTGTGTTCGACCTGTGATCAGAAGCCTATAGCAAACATGTTTGCTTGATGATTAGGGATGCAGCCTGTCCAAAGACAGTATTGTATGAACAGATTATTAATTCAGCATGCACCTTTGCAGGTTGTTTTTTACTTAGAGTGTGTTAGCCTGTGTCTGTCTGAGAAGAATTTGGTTTGAAATAATAATGGGAAAATACATGGCTGTCTGCTATGACGGTGCTCAAGAGCAAATGCACAGTGAAGAGCACCATCAAGCAGCACACAGTGCTGTTGAGATCCATTTCAATGTATTTGCTGTGTAAACAGGAGCACTGCTTGTGGGTTCAATTCTGTTCGTAATCCCCATGCATCAGTATAAAGTCATCTGCAAAATAAACAGAATTTGACATAAAATCAGAGGGACATGTGAAGTAATTTTGACATATTTTTCCTTTGTGAGATATTTCTGTAGCGTGCATCAGCTGATTTTTCTCATAACACTTCAAACTGGTTGAAAGCTAAAAGCTTTAATGAAACTGCAGGTGAAATTAGGAGAGTGCAGGGCTCTCTTTTCCTTTTGGTACCATCATCTGTGATAAAAGTATCTTTATTTAAAATGTCCTGTTAGCCAGATGACATTGCTTGGCTGGATGGGAAGGAGACTGTGAAGAAATATGTTGATAACTTAATAGATTGATGAACACTAAGGGGCTATGAAGCAGGATTAAATACCTAGGATATTAATTTTATATTACCATCAAGGAAAAAATCTGTGCTGTCCTTTAGATCATTGTGACAGGAGCGGGGGACAGAATTGAGTCCAGGATGTACATGAGAGGGTGGATGGACACAACTGTGCCTGATGGCACCTGGAACAGGGTTGTTTAATTCTAAATTATAACTGTTCTATTTTTACTAAGCAGTGATTTTAATCCACAGTTTTCTAAGTCCCTGCATTGTAAGTTCTGTTATTTGGATCCTCATCTAACCTTGGCCTATGGATATTTCCCTTTTGTATGATAAACACAAATTCCAGCTTTTCATTACACCAAATGTGTAGACTAAATACACTGACCAAGTCATTCTGCTACTGATGTCAGCACTGGAGTCTTTAAGTGTATTTTGATCATGGTCGAGAGATGTCCTTTGCTGTGATCAGCCATGTCAGCCATTTAAAAGATATACACCGGGGACCTCGGGTATATACTGGGTGCCTCTCTGCTGTCTACAGAGGAGTGGTCAGGCTTGGCAGCTGATACCGCAGGCGCTGATGCAGGGCTGTAGGCACTGCACAGTGCAGGTCAATGAGCAAAAGGAGGAAAGGGGCCATGGCTACTGTCTCTCAGTCCTGGGTGTTCTCCTAGAGCAAAACTAATTTTATTTTGCAATCACTGTGCCTTTTAACTCCAAAACAGTCCATGTGAATCTATTGGAGTCATTCCATTAGCACCAGAGGGCATTAAATTATGTCTCTGATGGCACTGAAAGCCTCTGTTTTCATTTGTTGGCAGTTTCAGCCTATTTAATGTTTATCTTTACACTTGCATGTTCATCTTCTTGATTTTCTAAACATGGAGTTAAAATATTGAAGTGTCAGTACAAACTTTCTCTGTTAATGATACTGATTTTTGCATTGAATAAATATTTATTTCCAGGAAAAATGCAACTTTATTTTTTAAGGCGGCTAACGTCTAAAGAAGGCTGTGTTTTTTCAGATATGTGCGGAATCAACAGGTTAAATTCACCTCTGCTCTATTGCTTCTGAACTTTGTGAATTTACATTAGGGATAAGTTTGAGCAAGTGTTTCCGGGCAGCTGTTGACCTGCTCTGGTCTTTAACCTCAGTGCTACAAAAGCTCTAAAATAGGTCTTGGGGATCTGTTTGGTAGCAGAGAGAGATTTCTTCTTTGTTCACATCTACTGAGTACGTAAAAGACGGCTTGAGCTGCAAAAATATTTACTATTGCTGATGTTCAAGCACAAGCAATTGCCAGACAGGTGCCAGAAGGAGAAAGATCCGTAAGGGATCTGAGAGCCTGAAAATGTATACCATGCAGCAGGGCATGGTGCAGGGAGCCCACAGCTAGCACCAGCTGGGATGTATGCTCCACAGTGCTGGATGGAGGTACCAGCTTGTGCCTGAGAAGCAGCAGAGCCTTTTAGGCAGGTTGGGCATCTCAGTACCATGCTATATGGCACATTCGGGACATACATGGGAACACACCTGGGAACACTGAACATGGTACTGCTCAGGGGACAGCAATGCAAAAGACCAGCTTGTGGTCTTTTCAAAGTGTTATTGCAAATATTCAGTTTTTTGTTTTTTTTTTTTTTTGCGAAGCTATGGGAGTCCTGAAAAGAAAAAGAAGCCGCTTTCATTCATGACTTTTATACAGATATTCTTCACTGGAAGTTGTCTTGTTTACCAAACCATGGGACATACCTTCTCTTTCATTCAAAGCATTTTTTTATGTGCCGCTGTTGTGTTATGAGGCAGTTGGCGAGAAAGATAGCGTGTGGCCTCAGGAAAAACAGGTAAAGGGAGAAGAAAAAAAGAAAATTTAGGAAGAAAACCAGACTGATTTTCTTGATTTGACCTATTATACTAAGGCATAATCTTTCAAAGAAGCTGCAGTAACAGAGCCATCTTTAAACACCCTGGGCAGAAAGCTCAAGGGAGCACTGTGGGGAATTGTCCAACCTGGTAAAAGGGAGAAGTAAATTGCTTAATAAGCAATTCTCCATTTGTAATCCTTATTAAATTTCCCCCTGATCACTGAGCATTGACAGCAGTGGCTGTAATAGCAAAAGTCATACATTTTTTCAGGTCAGACAGTTCTCCCTTTTTTTCTGAGAACTTAATTTTTCAGTGCTATTTTGGGAGTTCAGATGCCTTTATTTAGCAATGTAAATTTTAGTCTCCAGACGCACAGAAGTGTATTTTGTAATAAGCTTGCTGAAGGCAAATTATCAGTGTTCAGTATCCATGAGACATATTATCAGAAAGTTTAAGGTTTCAGAAATTTAAAGCCAGATAAGCTCAGGTACTTAAGCATTTTGCTAAATAAGACTGCATATAAGGCTGTCTCTTTTCGAGTGGAATTTGTACTCTGAAATCAGTGTGAAAGGTTTCTCAGTGAAGTGCTTAACTCGATAAGCAAATAGCTGAACAGCTAAATAAGCTGTTACTGAGGGTTTTTTGTTTTCCTGTGGTGCTTGGAAAAGAACATGCATGAAAGGTGATACAATCTGACCCCTAAACATGCTGTGAAGATTGGTAAACAATCCAGGGTTATCTCCCACGGAATGAGAAAAGCTCTTCCAACAGATACAGGCTTGTTGCAGCAATACTGGGTTTAGAATAAACAGTGGATTTGAGTTTTTCCACTATTTGACCTAATTTTTGCTGTCTTTTTGGAAGAAAATAATGTTTTCTTTATCTGACCTTTTTCATATTTGTGGGCTGCATTTGAAAAGCAGCTTTGAACCTCACCCCAGGTGTCCCACGGGGGAAGCAGAGTCCTGACCCCTCAGTTAATCACAGGGATGCCCTGTGCAATGCTTGAGGCAATTTACATCCCTCAAAACAGGATTCAGAGTTGAGACACTTCTCACTGGTTACTCTCACCCAGCACATAGGAGACAGTGGCTACCCTCCTTCTGACACCGATGCACCACTGCCTGCTTTCCTTTGCTTTTCCTGCATGTTTCATTTTCTTTGTTGGACACATTTGCTTCTACAGCTCTTATGAGTGTTGCTTTCCAGCTGAGGCATTTCACTGAGGTTTTTCAAGTTCTGCATGGTTGCCATTCATCTTTTCTAATGCATCATGCTAGGAATTAGCTGCCTGTCACCTTCAGACGAAACCTGGTTTAATTCTTAGATCCATAATAAGGCCCAAAAAATGCTGGCCCAGACTATCCCATGCTAGGAGATTTGATGGCTTTCTTCAGGGTTTGGTCCAGAGCAGTTCATCTGACAGCTGCATGCGCAGTCCATGAGAGACCAAACAGTGTGTATTTGACTTGGATTGACATGTCACCTCAGCTTTGGACTTCGCCCTTCACCAGTCTTTCATTCAGCGTGTTATATAAGTTTGTAGTCTAAATCACAAATCATCTATTTGGGAATTAAAAAAGTTAACATTTTTCAAGGGAACAGGGGGAGAGGCAGGCCCTTTCGGCAACAGCTTGGTGTGCTAAGAGCACAACAATGCTGACATGTGACGTATAAAAAAAAACTTGGCATTGGCCATCCTTCCAGAGTATACTCTGATTTCTTGTGGACTTTGGCACCGCTCTCCTTCATGTCTCTCTCATTCACATCTGCTTTCATCTGCTACTTTAGATTCTCCTCTGTGCTTGCAGTACCACAGAACTGCTGTACGCTGTGGAGTTGCTCTGTGTCAGTATGATGGGGGTGCTTTTCTTTGGCAAGCAGGTTTTCTTTGCTTTGTCCCAAGTTAATTCTGAATCTCCCTGTAGCATCTTGCTAAATGGCTTCTGGTCCCAGATCTGAATTATGTCTCTTGTTAGAGGTTTGCCAAGCTTCTCAAAGGTAGCTTTTAACCTCTCACCAGTCACAAATCCTGTTGCTGTTTCCCCTTTCTTTTTGTACTTAAAACCCTACTGCTTACAGGTCTCAATTTTATGAGGCACCTTACTCTTCATTCTTTTGTATAATATTTCACAGTTGGCTTCATCTGCCTTGGTTAACTGGAAGCTCCTACAAAGTGCTTTTGAGCTGCCTGTTACCTGATTTCTGGCTGCCTTCCTTTTTGCTGGGACTCAGGGCTTACAGGTAAAACATAGGTTAAGTCTTCTCCAAAACGATTCTCCTGGTTTCTTTTCCTGGGTTCAGTAAACACTGAGCCAGGACTGTGACGGAGACCTGCATCTTTTGTTGTCTGAGCTCTACCTGCACAGCACCAGGACTACTTCTACAGCAGCCTAATAAAGATCTGTTTCCCTGCAAGAGTGATTTGCTTTTGCTCTTACTCTGCACATGGATGTGATGGGCAGTCCAGTGAGGACCAGAGAAAAGAAAGGAGGTGTGATGGCTCAAGAGGAATTGAGCTGTGGAGAACATGTGGCTGGACTGATGTATGCTGTCTGGTAAAACGGTGAGCTGGCCAACCCCTGGAGTTGTATAAAGTTGTATAAAGACGTTGATGGAACTGGTAGATGTTTTTAGTGGGGTGGCATATTTTATTCAGGAGGACCTCAAGGAGCAAACCTGTATTATTTTGACATTTCAGCACTGAAAAATAATACTGATCCACCTACAATCATACCTCCTCGTTCTGTTTCTCTTGTGCTTCAGGTAGTTCTTTTCCCTTTTGTGGGTGTGTAAAGAAAGAGGAATACTAACACAAAATGCAGTGAAAATGTAATGTCTTAGGAATTACTTGAGGTGGGAGGCCTAGAAGTATTGCCATTTATTAATTTTCTGCCGGGTGTTTCTTTTGATCTATGCCTTGCAACTAGAGGCTCTCCTGGGAAGAAGGGTTTGGTGATCTTCGGATCAGTTTGTTTACTTGCTTTGAAAGCAGCTTTCAAGCTAGGTACTTAGCCCTCTGCTATTACTCAAGAGACCCTGTCATTGAAATCAGGAATTTTAGCTGAATATGTATTACCATGATCGAGTCAGTCTGCACTTCGCATTTTTAGATAAAATAGAAGCATTTTAACCTGAAATTTTCACTAAAGAGTCTCTAAATGTAATAAGGAATTTTAAGAACAGATGGATATTTTTAAACCTTAAATGTGTTTAAGAAGAAAATAGTTTTAAAATGTCATCATGATATGGTGCTGAAACAGCTTCGGGGCACCTCTGCCTGCATAGTCTCCTGCGAATATGTGAATTTCTCTTTTATATGGAATTGTAGCATTGTTTACAGATTTTTTACAAATAATATAATACAAATAAGCTTTACAAGCAGTAGACATGTATGATGTATTTCAAAAGTATAATTGAGTTACAGTTGTATAAACTGGTGTCATGTGCATGTTTTTCCTCAGTGACACATTGAGAACATTTTGTGGCTTGGGATAAAGGCTGTTAGAAGGATTTCAGTGGGACCAAAGAGCTGCTTTAGCTGCCAGACAGCTGCGCAAGGGCTCCTCCAGTCTTTGAACGGGTTGTGTAAACCCAGTCTGATCTGGTAAGCCTTTAAATATATGGGCCCACCTATAAAACGCGATATGTATAATTATATTTATGTGGGCCCTGGGCCAACAGTGAGAAGCATGAGTGAGTTAGCATGTTGAAATGTGCAGATGTGAATATTGATATGCAAGAACGTTAATGTTTCTGTGTGTTTTTCATTAAGAACTGCTTGCCATATTCCCAGGAGACCTGAGGTTTTTTGTTCTTTTTGTTGTTGTTGTTGTTCTTTTTTTTTTTTTTTTTTACATAGAATCACTTAGTGAGCATCCTGTACAGGTTGTACCATTATTGTGAAAATGAGAATCAGCTTTTGTAACTTCTCCCTTCTTTATTAGGTTATCACTTGCCCCAGTGATCCTCTCCAGAATAATCTCTAATTATCTGTACCAATGGGAGCAGAGCAATCCTATTTTGTCCCCTCAAGGCACCTCAGCATTTGTGAATGGTTAACTCTGATCTCAGATAACTGGTTGCATTCTTGCGGGAAGCCCAAGCCAGTGAGATTATTTTAACCTTTTACCTAAATAACTTTTCCCATAACAACTACAGTTCCCTCTGCTCTATCTACCTTGCACACTGAGCAAAAGGTTGAGGTGTATTCCCAGCAAATACATAACACTTGTTACATGCAAAGGACATACACTTGTTACCTGCAAAATACTACCTTGCCCGAGATGTTATTCTGCAGTCTTTGCTGCTTAAGAAACTGCAGAGACAACCACTTTTAAGTAGTTTTGCAGTTTATGGATGGGTACATGTTGCTCCAACATGCAGTGTCACAATGGGGTTGGCAGAGACAGCCTGAAAGAGAGTATAGGCCTGAATTGCTACAACAGTCTGATGAAATGCTGTGGAAAAAGCAGTGTTGCAAGTCAGGCAGAGGTGAGCCACAGGCACGGCGCTGGCAGTGTGGAGAGTACAAGTCTAGGCCCCAGAAAACTCAATCTCCTGGAGCCTCAGAAGGTGGAAAGGTAACGTCTGTGTCAAGTGTGGGAAGCAGTGCCCTGCCCCTCTTGCCCACGGTGCTGGTGACCCCGAGAAAGGAGCAGAGCTCAGCCTAGCTGTGCAGATTTAGTGTGATCTACAAGATCAGGATGCCACTTAGATGTCTTTTGCTGGTTGGTGTGTTTAAAACACAGCTTGCGTCCATGCCAGGCTTCATGGACCTGACCTCATCTGCTCACAGAAACTCTATAGGGGCTGATGGACGGTTGTGGGAAGGGCACCTGGAATATCTTGGCTGCTGCACACGTAGGCCATAGGGATGTGGCCACAGGGTTTGCAGGGACATTTCCCCAGCTGTCTGCCTGCACAGCTTCACGCAGGGGTGGCTCTTGGGCACGTAGCCCAAGCCTGTGCTTTGGTGGAGCGTTGTGCCACCAAGGTGTGCTTGGACCTTGTGAAGAGGTAGAGGGCCATCAGATGGCACTCAGGAATCTGCAATGGGCTTCCTGTGGCAATGGCACTGGTAGTGTTGGTGGAAAAACTAGCGTTAAAATCTGTCCATTTTTTTGTGGCACTGGAAAGCCAAGAGAAGATGGTGTACTGTCCAGGTGAAGGCAGTTGCTTGCAGACTGCAGTTGTGCTAATAACATTTTTCTGGGTTGGTGAGAATGGGAAAAAAATGGAGAGATGGAAGTAATTTTGGCTTCAGTTTTTTTCTGAAACAGAGATCCCACAAATCTGTACTGGCTTGAAAAAAACACCTTTTTTGCTTTCAGTCTCTTTTAAAATTAAATTTAGTTTGAAAGAGTAGTTTGAAATGACAAGCTGAACTTTTGTATTGAAAATGTCAAAAGGAAAAAAGAAAATGTAGTGGTGAGTAAATGGTGAGGTGGAGGCCTGAAACTGTTGAAATTGATGCAAATTTATGACTAGCTTTACTGAGCTGCAGCAAAAAACACAATGACCTACAGATCATGGGTTTGAAATCTCTGTGTACCAAGCCAGGAATTAAAACGGTAATTGTTCAGACAAAATTATTTTCAGCATAAAGGTTGTTGCCTTCCGGGAATACTGCCATTCTGCTTATCCATCTTAAGCTTTCTGTGCCGTCTTCTTTCCTCCCACTTAGCCTGAAGGCCAGTAAGACAGTTGAGTAAAACAGGTACTTAAAAACAAAATAGGTAGGAAATATCTCCTTATGTAAAACAGTGAAGCTGTGAAAAGTTCTGTCATAGGTGACTGAACTGTTGTTATTAATTACTGTAGGCTTAGAAGGTTGCTCTTGAACCAGGTGCTAATAGATTCTGAGCAAACAAATATCCCCACCCAAGGAGCTCAGTCTGGGTCAAAGGCTAAAGGTGTTTTGGCAGGGTAGAAGGAAACTGGGAAGCTGTAGTACAGCTTGAAAGATGGTGGTCCCAGCAGACCTTTTCTAAAGGTCTTTTTGAAGGCATTCTTAGTGTAGCAGTGCATTAAGAAAGCACTGAGATGGAAGGAAGTAGGAAAATATGGAAGCATCTCAGGAAGGCAGTGACTAAGTGTGGATGTCAGTGGTTGGGAGAGCCTTTTAGATCTGTACTGGGAGGGGAGAATAGCAGGTTTAGAACCAGGGGGAGGGGAGGGGATGGGAGCAGGTGTGAGCTACATCCATCACTCAGATGGGACGGGGTCACCAGTGCAAGGGAGGAGTTAGAGAAAAGAGCAGTGTAACAGGGAGCAAAGGCTTTTAAGGATGTAGGGGAGCAGCTGGTCCTGGACCAAACAGGTGCTGGGATTGACCCCAGGGGCATGATACCCAGTTGATATACTGGGTCCCAGCACAAGAGGAGTAAGTAGGGTTTGAGGCTCCTCTCATGACTGCTTGCTTGCCCAAGGAAGGGCCCTGCTGGAGAATTGTGTTTGTAGCTAGTGGTTCTGCTCTGGATTATTTTGAGGGAAGCACTGATGCTTGTTCTGAAAGGATGCTGAGGTATTTTGTTCAGGGATCAGAAAGCTCTTTTCCCTCTCTTGTTTATGGAATAAGCTCTGGCTGACAGATTTTGGGGGTTTGCTTGGTTTTTTGGGGTGGTGGGATTGTTGGGATTTTTTTGTTTTGTTCTGTCGTAGTAGTAGTGGTATTTGTTGCCATAGGCTGGAAGCAAGATTAGTCCCTGTGAAGATGAAAAAATTCTGATCTGGTAACATGGGAGGATAAACGAAGAGTTGTGGGAAAATGAATATGGTTAAATTTTCCTGGATGAAATCAGCAACATCTTGTGCAAAGAGAACTGGTGTAAAGGCGTAATGTTAGAGGCAGCCCCAAACTGGAGGAGATGGTGTCTCTGGAACAGGAGAGAACACTGTTGTGATGAGGAAGACCATCCTTGCTACAGGATTTCTCTCGGAGATGATTTCTGGCATCAATCCAGGCGACAGGTGTTGATGAACTAGTAAGTCTGGGTTAGGTGGAGAGAAGTTGAAATGGGAGGGAAGGGAAAAGGAACCAAAATTAGGATAAGATATGGAACAGTGAGAAATAGCACCGTGCTAATAGGTAAGAGAAGGTGAAGCCAAGAAGAAAGTGACAAAGTGTAATTATTGCTTGCAAACCAGATCTCACCGGATGAAGGAGTATCACAGGGAAAAGCTAAGGGAGCTGTTGGCTGATGAGCAGCTGCACATTAGATGAGTAATGGGAGAGGAACTGTTTGTAAAGGACATCTTAATTCAACACCCTTCTTTTGAATGGAAGAAAAAAGAGCTGTGAATTGAAGTTGTGATGATGATAAAACATACAACTGAGGGATGGGGTGGTGCCTTGAGCAGGAAATAGAATTGCTCTGGATGATTGTGACAAATTGAGAAGACAGAGGAAAAAGTCTTGAATCAGAAGGCTGCTGGGAAAGACCTGGGTGAAGTTCAGGCAATAACACAGCACAGATTGTATGTGAGGATGACAGAGATAGTGGGGATTGCAAGCACCAACAATACAGCAGAGATTACGCTCCTCCTTAAGTCTGTTCTCCTCCCTTTCTTGGGTTTGATCCAAAAGGAGAAGTGTGAGAAAAATTAGATACTGTACTGGATTTTCAGGTCAGGGTATATTTGTAAGTCTGGCTGTAGTGCTTGAAGGCAGAAGCCTTGAGTGTGATTAAGCATCATTTTCAAATACAGTGATCCTCTTTCAGCCGAAGTGGGTTGGGTTTTGGCATAATTTGAGATCACTTTGGACTTTAACTGCAAACAAAACAACATTTTGACCTCATGCTCCATAGTCTAGTTTTACTCTTGTTTTTCCTGCTCACTTGTGACTCCTAAACAGAACAGATATTTTCCCTTTGTCTCTCTGAAACCATTCTCTTACAACTGTTTGGGGAATAAAATAAATGTGTAGATGCCAGCTGTGAGATAAAATATACCTGTGGTGACATGTAAGAGAGCCCTAGTGTTGAGAACACATACGCTGACATGTTACACTCAGCTTTCTTTGGAACCAAAGTAAACAAATAGGGTTATGCAGTGAATTAGAATTAGTTTTGCAAGAATACCTGTATAACCGTTCCATAAACAAACTTAACAATGAAAAAATGATGTAGAGAATGATAATAACCTAGCACTCCATTCCTCTTCTCTTTCCCAACCTCTATTGAGATGAAATATGATTTAATAAAATAGTATCTGCTAGTACATAACAGCTCAACAGCTGAATTCCTTTGTGCAAATACTCTGCTATTGGTGTATAATGTGATGCCAGTCAATCTTCTCAAACACTTTCAGTAATATTCACACAGGAGGTTTGTACAGACTTATCAAATGAAACCAATTTGAAAGCTATTTTAGTCTAATTAATTTGATTTCTTTGTGCAGACAAACTTTCAGTTTTTATGCAGCGACACGGCTGTTTGCACCATACTATGTCAAAATGCTTTGAGAGGGATAAGTACAAACATGACACGTGTAAGCATAAAATTAATGTCGCACCCAGTCAACTACAAAGACAAACAATAAATTGGGAAAGGTGATCCATTTTGAAGACCGGAGTAAATAAGTGGTATTTCTGTGGACTCTGATACCAGTTTATCAGAGTACCTCATCATTGTCAGGTAGTACCAGCACAGTGGTCTGCAAACGAGAACTTGGTTGTTA
Organism: Strix aluco; assembly: GCF_031877795.1. Classification (NCBI taxonomy): domain Eukaryota; kingdom Metazoa; phylum Chordata; class Aves; order Strigiformes; family Strigidae; genus Strix; species Strix aluco. The sequence goes on from NC_133934.1 coordinate 36,703,364, forward strand.
CTCAGTTTTAGAGAAGGGGAAAACTGATACTGAATGGTCAGAAGTCCTGAGATAACCCTAGGTCTCAAGGTCATACCCGAATTTCTGTCTCTCTATAGTATGTTAAACTACTTGGTAGTATCCAAATCTGGCATTAGATGCAAGCAAAGTTAATAGTTGTCCAAGGGTAGACAGACATGGGTGTCCTGAAGAAGGTGTTGGGGGGACACACAACATGCCAAGTTGTTTTTCCCTGTCTCTTCTCCCCAGGTCAGCAGCACCATTTGTATTTTGCAGGTAATGAGGTGACAAGAATAGGGTGAATATTGTGACCATTTATGCATGCAAAGAGCTGAACTAAACTGTGGCCTCCTATTCCTGGGATCAGGGAGCTCACTTAGCTTTAGTACTGTGAGCCTCTCTGAGGCAGTAGTGTCTGTCAGAGCCCTTCTGCCACCGTTGTTCAGTTGAATTTTGATCCTTCTAAAGGGGAGAGCAAAATGTGCCATTCTCCTTCATCCTCAGAGCAAGCACAGTTCAGCTTTGTCTAGACTGTTGAGAAATGCTGAACACTCAGGACCAGCCATGTGCGATTGGTACAATGGGGCTGCCAGAGCAAAGTCAAATCTCTGGCTGTACATGAGAAGGAAACGGAAACCATTGGACTTGCAACACTGGACTTCAGCACTGTACTTAGAGGTAATAGCCTACAGACTTAAGCATGCAGAAAATCCATGACTCAGGCAACGTTAGTTAGCGGAGCTCAGAAGACATAAATCATGCTTTGAGGTATTGCCTTTGGGAACGTTTGTAATGGCTTATTCTGCACGTTTCAAAAGACAGGCAAGGCATCTAAATGCAATATTTGTTTTCTGATGATATTCAGGATCAAAAAGAAGTCATGAGGCAATAAAATAACTTCATAAACACAATATTCCTAGCAGGTATGCAACATAATATAAAAGCATATCACCCTGTGTAACATAAAAGTCGTCAATAACTGGTCATCTTCAGAAATTTAGCATTTTTCTTGCAACAGAAGGAATCCCTCTCAACACAAACAGATTTCAGGAGAACATAAATAGGTTTCATGACAGCAGTAGGTTAGGAATAGAGGCAACTTCCCCTACTACTCTGAGAATGTTATAATAACATGCCAAAGATGTGAAAGTTCATGTCTTTAGAAGTGGTCCATGCCTCATTTTATCTACCAGTAGTTGATCAATGCCATCCATTGATAAATCTGTGCCACCCTAATGCAGAGTGGATCAGGAGAGCTAGGTATCCCATGCTAGCTGAGCTCTGCTAGACTAGAGTGGGGTGGTCACCCCACCCTTTTCACTTGCAGTCCTGGAGCTGATGGTAGAAGAATATGAAAAATCTACACAATGGATTTGATGACCTGGATGAAATATAGTATAGGATGTATATGTGTAAAATCCATGGATTCTGATGATACTGTAACAAGAGAGACTGGCTTACAGATGAGAAGATACTGGAGGGGTTCCATCAAAAAGTCTCCTCAAAGCCTGTAAGATGTTCTCTGTGGGATCAGGGCTGGTTGTAGGTGAGAGTTCCCTGCCTAGGCAGCAGGGGAAGGAGTGCTGAGGGGCTTCAGGTCACGGAGGCATAACTTGTTCCTCATTTGACTCTGTAAGCCTCTTCCAGAGCTACAGGAGCTGTCTTGTCCTTTCTGCAGACTCTCTTCCTCCTGATGGTTGAAGAGACAAGGTGAGATCAACAGCTGATGGCTGTAAAGAGCTTCTGTGAGCCAAAGTAGGTAGACTTTGCCTCCCATGGCTTGCCAAGGAGATGGTCAGTAGCTGTGAATTAACTACATTTGGGGTCGTAACGAAGTCTTTTCAGTTCTTAAAGCCATGAGAGGCTGTGTGACCGCTTCAGTATTTCTGTAGTAGCTGCAAGTGATCCTAGAGACAGCTGGGTAAAACTGTAATTATGAAATTGCCTACAGATTGCTAAGTATAGACATAGTGCAGACAAAAGGCTTCAAAGCAATGCCTAAATGTCTCTCAGTCATGCTTAACCTTTGGTGACTAAAAGCCCTGCCTCGTTCCCTGCCAAAGGTGTGTATGACAATTTTCATGCCCTCCCAAGCTTGGAACAAAAATAACTTGGAGGCAAACGGTCTATATGTGTTAATTTGAAATAATTTTCTCTACACCTGTTGGTCTAAAAGGTGTATTTCAATCATGTAAATTACACCAAGAAATATTTTGATGAAGTTAATTTTCTAGAACAAGTGGCTATTACAACACTTGTGGGGAGGTGGGGAAGGAGTGGCTTACTTGAAATTCAGAGTTAAGATCCATGTAAATTGTTGGTGGTTCTGTGGGAGGGAGAAAGGGTGAGACGGCAAGACTGAGTGTGAGGCAGGCTTGATCAGATTTGGATGCAAATCAGATAGCAGTGTTGGAGCCCTGGTGGCAGTGCCCCATGTCAGTGACCACGGCTTTCCTCGGCGATGTTGGGAAGGCATGCACACTGGTTCAGCACAGCTCTAGCAGACTAACACCACTGTACCAGTAATAGCAGAACACAGATCAGCTGAGGACATACAGCTGCATTTCCATCCAGTGCACCAGAGCAGCTGACATAAAGTTCATGGCATCCATGCACTCTGATGCCAGTGTGAAAGAGGAGGGGATAGTAGCCCAAAGCCTGCCACTACAGTGTTAACTTGTCACAACTTCTTAAAGAAATTTGACTTAGCAAACCTTAGGCTGCCACCATCTGATGCAAGGTAAGTTTTGATTCAATAGCAGGAGTTTTGAAACTAGGTTCACTGTTGTGAAACCACAACAATATCTATATAGTCTAATATCTAGGGTGGTAACAAGCTGATGTTATGAAAACCTTTTGAATGCTTTGTATGGAAACAAAGATGGGATCAGTGCAGAGCAAGTGCTCTTGCAGCTGTTGGGGCTGCTTCTCCACCGCATCCAATTCTTGCTGGACGTAAAGGGTGGATGCCCAACTACATGCAGCCTGGGTAGGGACAGAGGGCACTCCTTGGGTGTCCCAGGTGAAGCAAAGCTGGCCAAATACTCTGCTTCAGGGAGTGTTTCACATCTGTGCAGGCTCTGCTTTTTAATTACCTGTGATTTCCAGGATTAGACCCTGGACTGTGTTCTTGCTGACTTCAGTGAGAGCATGACTGCAATAATTCACTGGCAACAGCAGCCCTGGAGAACTCCCTGTATTATGGCCACAAGAGCAGTAGGGTTCTATACATCATCTGCATTTTAAATACCTATCTGTGCTGTACAGATGTACAGAAACCTAGGTGTCAGGTAAGAGTATGTGATGTCTGGAATGCAACTGCAGATCAAGGCTGCAGTGCAGGCGGACAGCAGAAAGCAGATAGAGCCTCTTTGTAACACCTGATCTTTGTATTTAGGAGCCAGGAGGTTTGAATTACATCTGATACTGACAAATAACTTATTTTAAAATCCTCTCTACCACCTGTGTTATGTGAATGAAGTATAGCTCACTTCAATGGCAAATCAGCAGTATAATTTTGAATTAAATATTGGGCGACTTCATTGAAAATAAAGTCCAAAAGCATGTAAGAGGCACAGAGCATGTGAGGTGTGTGGGGTGCACTTGTATGCATGGGCATGCCTGTGCTAGGGATGAAGAGGGGAGCAAGGAGCAGGGAGGGGCAGGCTTGATTGGATGTGAATAATGGGCTTGATTTCCAAGCTTTTCATCATGAAGCCTCTTCCAGACTGAAAACTTTCCTGTTCTTCCTGTCTAAAAGCAGATTTCATGGCAAAACAATTCCAAGACTTTGGCTGTCATCCAAACATACTTGGAGCTGTAGTATTTTAGCTGATCAGCAGGCTCCTTTAATTTTTTCTGTCATGCAGCCAAGATCTTGCTGTATAAAGATAATCCTCAGTTCAGCTTTACCATCTGAAGTTACTTTTCCTTAGGAAGGAGTAGGAAAATTACTGTTTGGCCTTAGTGAATCTGGGATTTCTGTAGAACATTAACAGATATTACAGAAACATCAGTGTGATTTTTATATATACATCAGCTATATATATGTGTATATATATGACTCTTAATAGGAGTTTAACAAACATAATAAATTCTGTCTAAAAATAGGGGATGATTGATATTTACATAAATTTCTGTAGGCATCGGGTAGGGATAATCTTCCTTGTAAAGTTTCAAGTAATTTAAAAAAATTCTTGTATATTAAACTGTAGATTATTACACACCTTCATTGTAAGCAATAATAATGTGGGCTTGTGGGAAGAAAAGTCGTGTGTTGGCAAGCTATGTGAAATGAAGTTGCAAACTTGTACTGTCGCTACTTTACTTTTTGGTCTAGTCTTCAGGTGTCTTGAATCATTTTCTGTTTTCAGGGCAGGATCCAAAAACTCTTATTCAGAAAAGTAACCTGACCACAGGCAACAGGATTGCTCCACGTAAGCTATATTGTCTGCAAGAGCAGGATGCACATAACCTGAAATTACAGCAGATTAGTTGGATTTAATGCATTAGAAAGCACATTTTGAATTTATTTGGGTCTTCTTAATTTGTTTTTGGATTCACTGAGCTCAGCTCCTTTGTTCTTCATCATTAGAAGCTGGGGAGAAGACAGCATGGTGAGCACAGCCTTGCAGGGCTGAGTACTGGGAGCTGCGCCTATATGCTATATGAGCTCAGACCAAAGAGTTGCTTCTGCTACTACATCCTGATGGTGCTGGGCCTGTCTTACACACTTGCAGGGAAAACAGAAAATTCCCAGTCTTTTTCTTTTCTTTTTTTGGAGGGGTGGTGTCAGAGGGGGAGCTTATGTCACTAAACCAAAAAATAGTATAAAAAGATTTGAAATCACTTTATGCATGGCTTTTTCTGGATGTGGATTTTACCCCCTCTTCGAACTACACTGCTCAGAATCTCAGTTAGGTTTTACCTCTGTTTTGCTCACTAATTATTTTGCTTTGGGCTTTGGGCTTTGATGATCAATGCATGTTGCTTCCAGAAAGCAATAATAATTGAACGATTGCAGTGGGCTGGATTACAGGCATCTACACTAGCTTGTGTTGATGACTAATGTATAAGTTTCTATATAGTCTCTGTCCTTTTCAACAGGCTGTGGGGCGACTGCTTTGCCTTCAGCAGGGTGACATTATTTTCTGCAAAGCAGTAAAGTCGAAATGTGTCTGTGTCCAAAATTCCTCAGGGATATCTTTTTTATAATCCTAGGATTATTGTATGCTTGCATTAATGTCTCCTGATGGATTGTACTGAAATGACCTTATCAATGACATTCAAAAGATACAGCTTTTTTTTTCCTTTCTTTTCTTTTTTTTTTTTTTTTTTCCATCTGACCATAACTGTGTCACATTCAAAAGAGGATTGGTGGCTTTCCAACGACAACAAGATTCACACCATGCACACTTAACTGGCTGAAATTTCTGTGCTTACTTTTAACCAGTGTTTTACTTTGCAGATTTTTGTAAACAGTGAATGTCAAGTATGTGAGGAACTACCAACAGTTGCATTGTAGTAACTTGGAGGGATTTTTACCATCTCCTGAAGGATAAGGATTTTCAGTTCATGATATTCTCTTTATTCGTTAGTTTGTGTATTTTTAGAAAAATAATATTTCTGCTCAAACTGAACATGACTTCTATTCTGCTTGTGAGAAAACCAGCTCAGGAAGCGGCACTGTGTGTATAAACTAAATTTGCATTTACTTACTTTTACTTCACATCCTGTGGACCTGCATTTGGCTTCCTTCCCACTTTCCTGCCCACCCTCCCCCCATATTTTCAGGTAAATCTCAAATCTGGTATGTTTTTCCTCGGATCTTGTTGTTCCTGTGATAATCTCTGCTGTTCTTCCTGTGTGCAGCTTAATAATGTCTCAAGCCTGCTCCAGCAGTGGGACAACTGTCCAGGGAATGCCACGTAAAGGTCTGGAGAACCTCTTATCACACAAGTGACACCCAATTTTTTACCAAAGCCTTGCATCAAGGAGTCCTTCTACTACTGTTTTCACCTGGGCTTTACATAGTCTTCACTACATTTTCTTGCAGCACTGTGTCATTTTTAGTGGGTCATTAAAGGAAGTGATGCTGCTTATTTAACTCTGCCTCCTGTAATTTACTCTTCCTGAAACTCCAGAAGGTCTTCATGCTGACCAAGAGGTTTGTCCATAGTGGATCAGCATAGGAAGGAGGCTTTACCCTGGAAAGAGACTAGTTTGAACAAGTTTCTAATATATCTCAGGATGTTCAAATGAGCTTAAATTCACTTTAAAAAAAAAAAATTCAGCACAAGTGATACCCCCCACCCCCAATTTTACTAGAAAAATTAATTTATGAAAGGACAAAAAACAAATGTCACCACTGGAACTCCAGATTTCTGCTCATCAGTTTGAAGGGAGAATAATTCCTGGAGCTCAGTGCTGTTATCCTGAGGGTTTGTAGTCACAAGGGGGAATCTGAATCTGAACACCAAAATTTGCATCTCATCACTCAACTATTGTTAACTCTGGATAGTTTTTCTGGATTTATGCCAGTGTATTTGACAGATCCTAACACTAGTTCTTATTTTTACAACTTGAAGAAGCCCCTGATCTTCTCTTCCTCAGCAGTGTGCAAACAGAAAGCAGAAAAGAGAGTCCCTCCCCTCCAGATAAACTCTGACCTAATTCGGGCTAATCCTGGGAAGGGCAAGTGCCACCAAAAGCTGCTGGGGAGCTTTGAGAGGAAGAGGACAAAGAAGAGCTTTGTGTGGCAGTCCGACCTAAGTCAAAGCTTAGTCACGTATTAGCTTGGCTTGATGACATCAGCCACTCTATTCAGCCTTAGATTCATTCCTTCAAATGTTTTGTTGTTATGGAGGTTTTTTTGATGGAAAAAGATCAGATAAAACATCAGCTTCAACACATAATTCTGCTTAAGGTAACCAAAAATCCCCAGAGCACAAACTCATGTCCTACCAGTAGTTTTTGCCTGAGCATGGATATTGTAGACCTTTTTCTTGACAGTTAGACGAGAGAATCTTTTTTGCTTCCTTTTGTTATGATCACCATACAGAGGTGAATGAGCACGTTTTGTGCTCTGGCTCCAATTATATTGTGGGAATCCTGAAAGGTTGCGGAGAGCACAAAGATCCAAGTATCATTTTAGAAATAAGAAGTCTCAATGCTGACGTATTAGTAAGTAGAGTTAAGTTCATGACTTTGTCATGCACTTGAACGTGAGACCTGCTAGCTTTGATGCCAAGTCAACGGTGTGATTCAAGTTGTGGTGTCCCTACATAATTTCTAAGGATGTCTGCAAGAAAAGAAATTCAGGAGTTTGTCAAGCTGTGAGCACCAAGAGAGTAAAAAAAGTCACTGCTATGGTTGCAATAGGAAGACTAGTTTTTATTGAGTCCTACTGCAATAATCTTAGGTATCAAATACACTTTATACAATGGAAAAAGGTCAAAGCTGACAATTTTAAAGTAAACTAGAGTGCTGACATTATTCGCTTTGAAAATTGGTTTATCACTTTTTGTGTTAAGAAAAGTACTTGATATTGGGAAATGTGTAAAAGAGAATGTATAGAGAATGGGTGGGTGTTTTCTTTCTTTTTTTTTTTTTTTTTTTTTTAGCTAGTACTCAAAAAGTGACTTTAGCACTAAAGGGAGTTATGAAAATACCAGCTGCAGCAGTCCATCCTGAGTGGAGCAGCACAGCCAAGTCTGGGGAAGGAGTGTTTTATCAGGGCACTTACAAACCAGCATGGACACAGCAAGACTCCTTATTTTTTTTGGGTGAAATAAACCATGCCAGCTCTTTCGAGTGTCGTTGTGTTGACACCAGAGACCCTTGACAAACTGTGTTGATATGGGATTGTATCTTTTGCCACCTTTCCCTGAATTACATCAGGGAGGTTTTGCAACATAGATCTGATCTGTCTAATTCGAAATGGAAGTAAAGATCCTTGTTTTTTCAAGCTTATTCTCTAATGAGTAGGCACTGGAGTAACAGAGAACAAATATATACTTTTATCTTGCCACTTTCATTGAAGTCTTAGTAGTAGGCACAGAGGCAGAAACATTTCAGGGTTTTGCTCTTATTCTTGGTATTCATTTTGATGTGTGGGCAAATCAGTGCACTTCTCTTTGCCCTTCTTTCTCAATCTGTGAAATGGAGATAACGCTGCTCTGAGATTTGAAATGGCTGGGCAGTGCCATTGTGGGCTAAATCCCAGGGCAGTTTCAGAAACCTAAAGCAGTCAGCATCACTGTGACTTAGTTGGGAACAGTCCTGGTTTGGTCTGGGTATGTGTCAGCAGAAAAATTGACCTCAGGAGGGTAAGTCTGAAACTGTGACTTTTCTACTAGTGATGATTAACGCTATGAAATATGAGGAAAGACCTGCATTGTTAAAGGAGACGTGCTTTTGATGTAATCAAAGATGTAAGTGTCTTGTGGTTGGTTTTGTGCTAGCTGTAGATCTGGAAGGAAATTAGGAAATGTAGTTGTGAAAGAAAAAAATAATGTTGACCAGAGCACTAAGAGATGATTACTCTCTTCTCTATAGGAAAACAGAAACTGACTGTTTTCTTTAATGATTGGAAATAAGATATATTCAATTTCAAAGGGAGTTCTTGAAAGTCTGGCTCAGTTATACCAGCCTCTCCTCAGTCACACTCCAGCTTGCCCTCTGGGCAGCCCTGTAAAGTTGTCTGTGGTTTGTTTATAGCCCTACCACCTCCCCTCTAAGACTTGGAGGAGATGCTGGAAAAATAGCTGTACCTGCAGGCAGTGTCTGCACTGTGGGAAATTGTGGTTCTGCCTGAGTGGAGGCTTTTCAGCTCCCTCAGTATTGCTCTTGTTCCTCTCTGCTTTGAAGGGAACAGAGTGTATCTGAATGCCTCCACTTCAGGTTATATGCAGACTGTATCGTTTTCAAAACTACCCTGGCAGCAAAAAGAGATCAGACAAAATCCCTGCAGAAGAGATTTAACATACTATAGGGCTTTGGTCTAACGTGACATGTTACCTGAAAAGTAAAATCTCAAGACAGCGTTTATTGGAGTGACAGGAGACCGGTGTCCTCACAAGTACTTGTTTCTAGCTCTCCATTCCCCACACAAGCCCTGCAAGGACTCCATGCCAGAGCTTCTGCTGCATAGTATAGAGCATTCTGTTGGCTGATGTAGCTGGTATACTCTCAGTTTCTCTCTGAATGGTGCTTGGGGTAGTTAGGGGTCATCAGAGAACCAATGCATACAAGGAGTGAAATTATAGCTGAAAATTGTCTCCTTTCAGTTTTAAGCCATTAGGATTTACAGGCTCCCATTGACCACAGTTGGCTGGCTACACAGCCCCCACAAAGTTTCTTAATGTACCAGAAACTTGTGCTGACACAGAATGGGTCAGGACTTCCTCTTCTGTCTTACTGCATCACATGTGTAAGAGGCTGATGATCCATTGCACCATGCAGTGGAAGCAAGTGGCTTCTCCTGGCAGCTGCTGCTGCAGATCTGTCTCCAGAAGTTAGTCCCAGAGTTACTCCTGGGTTGTACCTCTGTGCCGATCAGAGCTTGCCTTGGTGCAGGGCAGTATGGGCCACAGCCTGTCCTTGTATCTCTCTGGAAAGGGAGGAGGGGGAGGTGTAACCTCACGGAATGTAAGCCATAGCACAAAGGAGAACTAGGCTCAAGGAGCATCCTTCAAGGAGTGTCATACTAGTGCTCCCATTGTGGCTTCTCCCCATGATGGCTTTGATTGGGGTGTGCTCAGCCCCTGCAAAGCAGAGGCCAGAGCTGCTGCCAACGAAGTGCATCATATAGATGTCATCCTTGCCCCCAGAAGTTTGTTGTTCAAATTTAGATCTGAAGTAGGAAGGGATTTAGGAATCTTTTTCTTGGGTGTTTATTCTCCCCTCTGTATGTCCAGACTGCTGCTTAGAGCAGGGGTAAAAACAGTGATGGCAAATTTGTGGGTTGTCTTCTTGAAGCTATAAACCATGCTGATTATGTGCTTTGGAGAAAAGTTGGGCATAGGAAGGGAAGTTGGGGTATGTGCTGGGGTTAGGTGACTGGAGTTTTAGAGAGAGCAAGCAGGAAAACTACTGCCAGGAGAGAGGAAGGTTATGCCTTGGGAATAAAAGAAAAGGAAGAGGGAATACTTGCCAAGAGAGGGAGACTGGAGCAGGGAGCCCTTGGTGTAGAAATGAAATTTGTGATCACTGATCCAGCATAGCACCTGGGAGTGAGTGAGTAAAAAACTCTGCTGATGGACAGCCTGCTTGGCTGTGCAGGCTCAACAGCCAGGTGGTTTGTGGTCACAGGCACAGTGGGTCTGAGGGAAAAGCCAGACTATTTCTCTGCTGTTATCTGACCATTGGCCAAACTACCATATTTAAAATAAATAATCAGTTAAGTCAGTGACCAAGTTTTATAGACTAAATTTGTGCAAGGGTCAGGTACTGCCCCATCTCCCAGATTCCTGATTTCTGCATTGGGCTTTATTTCTCTTCCTGTTTCAGAACTGTGATCAATACTTTAAGATACAGAGTCTATGCACTTGTTTTTCAGGTGTGTCCAAACTTTTCTGACCTTACTGCAGTGCATAGGTGTCTTTTGCTTCTTACTCTGTTTGTACTTCTCTGATGGCATTGAAAGCTTTCTCCCTTCGTCCTGCACTCATGTAAATTAGCTGAGTTTATCTGAATGCTTGAAGCCTAGTTAGGGCAACTCAGTCTCAGGATTGCTGTAGCACAGCTTAATCCAGTCAGACCTCAGACCCCTGCCTTGCACCACAAGAGCTCTCTGAAGCAAAAGGAGTTCCTCCTTAAAGGCATCCGCAGCATTAGGATATCTTTGTACCACAGAGGACAGCTCAGGACTCCTTGTTTCTTTGTCATGTCCTTGAACAAACATACCAATGCATGTATAAACCTGAACAAATACTATTTTTCTTGGACTTTCACAAGGAGCACAGATGAATGTGTGGTTGAAGCCCTTGCTCTATCAGAAATGTGAAGTGCTTCCTAGCAGCATGGCTGTAAAGTGGCAAAGCTATGAAACACCACGGCAGAGAGAGTTGCTGAATTCAGAATTCAGCTGCTTCATCCTTTCTGAAGAGCTGTCAGCTCTATAAACAAACCTTTCAGTGCTAAGTTCCTCTCTCCAGCCAGGAAAGGGAGGAAACAGCCTGCCTGGCAACAAATTAACCCTAAGCACTTTCCCCCTTTCCAGTTTATTAACATAGAAAATCCTTGACTGACCCCTGAGTAGATTTTTTACTCAGAAGAGAGGGTCCAGTGGACTTTTACCAGTATTGAATTTATGCAGAGGATGGTCTGGTTTTCATGACTGTGATCAGCAGTGCAGAAACACGAGAGCTGCCTTTGGACATGGTGGGTTTAGAGTTGGGAGCTAAATCTCTGATTGAGTTCCTATCACTATGTGCACCCATGTTAAGGAGAAAGGAAGCAAGAGGTATGTAATAACCAGACAGCTAGAGTTAAAAATGGAAAATAATTTCCAACCCATCATCTTTAAATTACTTTGTAAGCCTTGCAGGTTCCCAGCCCTGCTGTCTGTAGACACCATGCCTGTGTGGTGTGGATTTGTGTGGGTAACATACGTACAAAGCATTAGCAATCCACGCTGCATAAACTGATAAAGTAATCCAGGGGAGTAGGAGTTACTTGAATACCTTGTTTCAACATACTACAGTAGCTAACATTTTGTTTGGGTAGTCAGCAGAGGTTTTCCTTCTAGCTGGGCTAGTCAGGAGGTAAGAGATGTGTACAGAGCCATGTAAGAGAGTAGGTCAGAGTTGTGGTTGCTACCTATGGAGACTAAGGGCTTGCTTGGAGATGTAGTTATGACTATTTTCACTGTTGTGCTCTCCTCTCCTGTTGTGCTCTGGTCAATTGTCTATGATGGACTATGTCACAGACCTTAAAACATTGCTCCCCATCTCCTTGTGGGTATTCCCTCTCAGTTTTTATGGTTTTGCAATGCTGTGTCCAAGCAATAGTGATCAAGTACCCTGCCAGTGCTGAAATGCCACAATTGGCTGAAGATTGGCCTTGCTTTTTATCTTGTCCATCACACCCACGCTCCAAGTGCTCTTCCTCCTATGTGCTTGAGATTTTTGTTGTATTTTGTTTGAAGTGATAAAGCCTTCATAATAAAATCCAGGCTTGCATTTAACCCGTCAGGACCTACCATAGAAAGGAGGTCCTCAATAACTGTTAAGATCACTGATGGTTTACTTAAATGTAACACTGTGAGAACAGCCTTTCCTATCAGTCAGAAGGTATCTGGGGCCATCTGTCTTCAGGTCCAACCTAGCACTGTATTACCCACTCCTGTCTCATTGGGGGTTTATTACTGAGGCTTGTAAAGTGCTTTGATGGTAAAAGACTGTAGATGTTTGAGATATGGCTATCAATATTCTACTCAGAATTCATCAACCACCTATATGTAGATGCTTTGCACTAGTTATTTCCTAATGAAAATGGAAGTGCGTTTCCTGGAAAATGGTAGCATAACTGGTAGGGGAGTAGAAAAGCTTGCCAGCAAACCTTGTGAGTCCAGGGGTTGTTGAGCCTTGCATTGTATAATGGAAGTTGATGCTGGTTTGGATGTGCTGACTGAACATGACCTTCCACAAACAGATGTGAGGAACATAATGTAGCAAAATATAAATATTCAGATGAGCTAATATTCCAGCATTTCTATCAAAATAACGCTCAGACACTTGGTCTTTCAACAGGTGATGTATGCAAGCAGCACAGCATGCTTGTGCATGTATGAGGTTTGAAAAATTAAGTTGCTGTGTAAGTGAAGCGGGAAAGGGGTTAGGGAAGAGTAGCATGTTATAGCCAAGGGGCAGTATGATTTCATATGTCTTTGGAAGCTGGGGGGTGATTGAGCTTTTCTTTGGGCTCAACTCATTATGTAGAAGAGAGGATTGCTGGAAAGAACAGTTATTGATCCTAATTTCTTTCAGAACTTAAAGGCTAAAGGAGAAGTTTAGTCTGTCTTTACATAAATGAAGCTTGCAAGCTTTTTGAGAAGAAAAGTGCATGTTTTCTGAAGGAACTGGGGAGGACTCAAATACACTGGCATACAGTATTTGGCGTTTCACTACACTCGAAGGCACTGCAAGGTGTGCGATGCTGCAGAGGGTACACAATGTTGGAAGAATTCCCTGGAGTTGGAGACACCTCTAGTTTTCCCTTCCTGCAGGATGGTAGGGATGGCACTAACTAACTTCCCATCTTCTAATGACTACAAATGATAATGAACAGCCCTCTACGGTTGTGCAGTGGTGCTGGCTTGGAACTCAAAACAAAGGCAAGTCTTTGCTCATTGCTCATCTGCTGCTGTTCCCTGGCAGGTGATCCATGCGAAGTTCTGTGTAGCCTGCTGTGAGGAGTCTTGGATCTGCTGTATAGGAGGGAAATAAAACTAAGGCACAGTCTGGGGCACAGGGACTGAAGAGCTGCGCCGTGCCATGTTCTGCTGTGACAAGGAGATAAACGGCCACTGAAGGCTGAGCCTCTCCAGCTCCTAGTGACTGCAGAGAGGGAGCTGCGTTCATTGAGCTTCTCAGGTCATGCTTGTTCTATGCAAGGATGCTAGATAATCAGCTATTCAAAGCCATCTGGACTCATTTGTCTATTTAAGTAGAGTGTCAGCTCTGGGCTAATCTTGTCAATTATCTAATCGTCTTCTTCTACTGAGAGCACTAGTACAGAGATGTCTCTGTAGCGCTTATTCATTTGGGTGGGTTTTATTCAGTTTATACCTGTGTTTCCTTTATTTTGCTGCACCACGTGAGCTGCCTGCAGGATCTGGGTGTACTGAATGGAAAGGCTGTGGAAGGCTTTTCTGGGTTGGGGCTTTGCACCCAAGGTGCAGGGTGGAGGCTTTGTCATGAGAATAATGATTTTCCCCTAGCTTGTGGAAAGGTCCTTGGTTTTCTTTCTTTATAACCTTGCTTAACCCAGCAGCTGCTCACGAAGGTTTTCATTTCTGATTTATCTCTCCTAGCTTGCAGCCATGCTCAGAGCCAAACTGGGAGTGATTCCCAGTCCTTTTGTGATAGTAGCTCTCTGGAGGACCCTGCTACATAGAGAGAAACATAGTATATGGATGGTTTTAAGTAACCCGGTGATGTTGGTATCATAAGTCCTTGCTGGCTTTCTCTTTTTATTCAGTCTGGGATTTGGATTACCCAGCAGTGCATGTGTCAGCTCAACCCTGTTACTGGTTACGTACCATAGCCCCTTACAGGAGCCTCAGATAAATGTTTTAAACACTGCATCTTTCAGCTTGGTCCACAATTTACCAATGTGATATGCAACCTATGCAAGACTGATCATTTCTAATGCTATAGAATAAATGTTGATGCCAAGACTGGCCTGCTGTCCTGGTGTGGGAGAGGTGGAATAACTGTGCTGGGGTAGCAGTGTAGCGGAGGAAAGGGCTCCTCCTGGAAAATGGTCGTGGTGTGGCAACAGCATGCAGACTGTCAATGCACAGACTCACTGGAACAAAAAACAAGTTAGGAAGTAACGATTAAGATATTAAAATAAATTTTCATCAAGTAATGGGTTTACCCTGACAATAAATATTTTTTTCCTATCCATAATCCAAAGATTTTGCTGTTGCTATTGACTTTAGCTGAAAAGCACTCTTATCAGGACAAGTAGCCTGATGAAATTTAGGATGGATATACCATTAGATGCCTGGTGCTTTAGTTATGATGTTAAAATACTGATAAGGTGTGTAGTCACTACATCCTGTACTTATTTGCAAGCCCGTTCAGTCAGGGTAAGATACCAATTGCATGCTTCTCAGCTGTGCAGAGATCTTTTGATTAAACATATCTCCATAATCTTTCTGAATTTCATATGCACTATGTACTTTCAGGTGCCATACATATAAACGAGAATATTCCCCACTTAGTTGGTCCCTTGACAAACCTGGATATCAGTTGAACATTGGTTTTTTGGTTTCCACTCAACCTAATTATTCTTGTCACTTGTGAAATTTGTAGCAAGTCTAATATTATTCAATACATGCAGTTTTCTGAACAAGTCTACTTCAAATATACGTATACAAACTGTGTATGAATAAAACAGATAAAGCAAAATGAAAGTCTACAAGATAGCATCATGTTGGAAATGAATGTTTCATAACCATCCTGAAACACAGTGTATGAGTTGTAGACTTATTTCTAATATTGCAAACAGGAAAGAGAATTACTAATGCTGACTAATCTATCCCAAGCAAGTGCTTTTCTATGACCTGAAGGACTGAAATAAAATCCATTTGTTTGCTTGCTTTGGAAAAGGATCAGTTTTTCTGCGTGGAAGGAAGCAGGACAGAAATGTGGCTCTCTGGGAAGAAAGGGGAATTTAACAGGGCTGCAAATTCCCCCTGGTTCTCCCTACTGACCATGTGTTTTCACTTTTGGCCTTCTTCCCACTTTGCAAGGAAAAAGGTATCCTAATACAAGGTTTTATAAAAAACCCCCACACTTTCCCTAACTGAAAAGCTGGAACACTTTTGTGCCAGAAAGTTTCTGAAAGGAGGAGCAAGTGTCCATTGAACTGAACAAGGGTGTCTGAGGAAGAAGAATGAACTTTTTTTTAAACTAGGGATTTAAGTCTGGGTTTGGAGTTGCTGGTTCAAACACTAAGCAAATTGGAGATGGCCTTCTTTTTACTAGACCTTACCATGTGGAAAGTCAGGGGAATCTTGTCCTGTATTTCAGTGGAAGTAGGGCTGAGGGAGCCAGACTAACCTGAGAGTCCCTCAGTACTAAAAGTTAACTTGTTTCTGTTGGACTAGGAGACATTTGTAAAGAATTTTGATGCACAAAAATAATTACATAAATCTTAAAATTAGAGTGTTATCTGAAAGATACAAGTAGCTTCCTATAAATTTGAAACCATATTTTTGACCTTTCACTTTGAATTTGTTTCACGTTTTTATTTCTTAAGGATAATTAACTAATTACTTCTACAGTTGTGGTCTCAAATGAGTAAAAAACAAGACTTACCCTCCAAAAGTTCTGCTTCCCAAGATTTAGACTGCCCTTCTAACCAGATGTGCCATGCAATTGCAATTTGGTGAGGAGGCCCTCTAGTATTTGCATGGCCTGCAGAGAAGTCCCTGCTTGGAGGGAGGATGCTGCTGCTCTGCCAACACATCACATGCTCTATCAGTGGAAAAGCTTAGTAACGGTTCTTTCCTGAGAATTTTTTTTAATATCATGAAGAGTTCGGATTCTTGAAGCTTTTAAATTGTCAGAGACACTTTGGTCAAACCCATTTGCTTTGGCACTGTAAAACTGGGAATCCTTTATGGATGCTGAATGAAATTTTTTACTTGCTGAGGAACTTGCATTTTAAGACATACATGTTCTTAAGTTATATGTGTGTTTAAAATCTGATTATACCAAGGGTAGATATGAGTGTGGAAAACCAGTGCCATCTTACTGTAGATAAAAACTCACCAAGCAGCACTAGATCTTCTAGGCAGTACACTGCACTCACTGTGAATTATTAATATCCTAATCTAGATTCTGTTGAAGCTAGGGGAAAGATTTTTGTCAACTCCAGAAGTTGAATGAGGCTATTAGCTGGCCCCAGTGTTCATTTGCGTATGTAATCGTGCTAAAGGACTGCTAAAAATTGAGTGCTGGCTTATTAGTTACTATAGTGATAAGGAGGAGATCATTACTGTATATGGCCTGTTTGGACTGGTTGAAAAAACTTGAAGACAATCTCTGCATTCCCTCCTGCTTTGTATTTCCATTTCACAATTCTTATCAAAGTAACCTGTCAGAAATGTCCTTGTGGTTCACCACCCTATGCTACATACAGTAGGCGATAACAAATTTCAGGAAACATCTGTCGCCATGCTTTAGTTGGGTAGCTTTTCCTGAAGTTTAGGATGATGTAGCTTTTACTTTGTGTTCTGAATGACTGCACGATGCTCCTGGATGCTGACATATTTTTGTGTCATTCTGGGCAAGCTCAGATCACCTTCTCATGGGAGGGAACACCCCTTCTGCATGGGGCAAAGCCATGCCCTCAGCCACTTTCTGGGAACGTGATAAAGGTTCTTTTATCCCTGTGAAAGCGAGATCTCTGATAACTCAGCATAGTTTGTGACTGTGGCTGCTCCAGGGTTTATAGCCTGAGCTCTGAAAGAGTTTTCTTCTGTGCTTAGTGGGGTAGACAACAGTTGAGAGGAAGTTGCATCGACAAGCCTTTGAAAGCAAAAAGAGCATATTGAGTGTACTGAAGGAAAATTAATGAACACATATTTTTACAAAGGTAAAAGATACCTTTCAGCTTCAGCACTTACCACCAAGAGTTCAAGATGAGTCTGTGCTTAGTAAGAGGGACTTGCAACAGGATGCACCTAGTGTAATGTTGCTTTCTTTCCAAAGGGGGTACAGATCACGGGAATCATTCATGCTCACCTGCAGGGCACCCTGCCCTGGCTAAGGAGGCCACAGGGGAGCTGAAGGCCAAGCAGAGCTGTGCCGTTACAGAGGATAAAGCAGTTGCCATGAGGGGAAAAATATCCCACTTTCTGAAAAGGTGACTAGCTCTTGGATTTTTTTTCCCTTTATATTTTGTTTACAGCCAATTTTAAATTTCCAAATGTTCTATTTTGTTACCAGCTAATCTCTAAATTGTTATCTAAAGGTTGCCTCTGCTTTATATTGCCTGTTAAGGTGTGTTAGTCAAAGAGAGCAAAGGGAAATTTGTACTCTTGTAATGCAAAAAACCCTACCAAGCTTCACGTTTGCAAATTATTTCTTTTAATGCCAAAAACTGAAGGGCAAGTATAGGATGCTGAACTTTTTACCACACTTGAGATTTGCTAAGCAATTGTGAAGCTCGTGGTTTCACTTGAAGACACCGTGGGTTTAGTGAAAAGAGCAGCACCTGCATTTAACCTTGTAGGTGTGCAGTTAATAACCTGAGCACAAAAACAAGTAAGCAAAAACTCTCTTGTCTGGGCCTACTAGACAATTTTCAGCTTGTCATTAACTCAGTCAAGCCAAACAGATAATCTGTTGCAGTCCTCAATGATTTGTGCCAGATCATATTGTTTCAACTCTGAGTAATTCAGGTGGAAATTTATTTTAGTATTGTCTTTTCTTTTTCTTTTTTTAAAATGTACTCAGCACTCCACACTAATACCCCTGGGTCCTCATTCTTCATGGTCACTTCAGGCAAATGAAAGTTAAAAATAAAGAAATCTGCCCTAAATGTTTGGGGTTTTGAAGTTCTGTCAGCCAATCCTCATATAATGGAAACTGCATGTGTAACTACAGTGGTACCTGCTGCCACGCAGGTGAGAGGGGAATGCGAATGCAGTTTTTGTTCCCTGGCCACTGATGTGCCAGGCATGGACTCCTCCATGACCTTGGGGCAAGCATTGCCACCTGTTGCCTTTTTTATACAAAAGCAGCCTGTGCCAGCCATCAAGAGAGAGCACCAACCTCTCTGGGGAGAAGCAAACAGAGCCAGGAGGCAGTGAAGCACCCTGGCAGACCAGTCAGGTTTAGAGTACACAAAATGCTTGCGACTTGCACGAGAACCCTGGGCTTCACGCACTGTCACCGCGGCCAAGAGCCCCGGCCTGCTGGCCTTGCAAGCATCTGCACCCAGCACTGCTGTTGTTATGACCAGATACTGAAGGCAGTGCCAGCTGCTATTGTAGGGAGCATAGATTGAAATTGCTCTTTCAAATTGATCGGTTGTATGATTTCTCTTTAAATATCTTTGTAATATTAATTAACTTCAAAATACAAATAATGAATGTGGGATCAAATAGGAAAAGAAATTGTAAAATGTTTATATATCTTGAAGTAAAATAATTGCTTTTAGTTTAGCTAATCTAAATTTAAGTTTGACTTAATCAATTTAAATAATTTTTATTTAACATTAAACTTTAAGTCTGAACTTAAAATCGTTGCTCTTTTCACCTGTTGTACTGATCTATTAATTTCTTAGTTCCTAACTCTGTTTCTTTCTACAGCTAGGGAAAATATATGCTGCCATGCTCTCTTTGCCTTGTGGAAAAAATAGTCATTCTCTAAATAGTGACC
This sequence comes from Strix aluco, assembly GCF_031877795.1. Classification (NCBI taxonomy): domain Eukaryota; kingdom Metazoa; phylum Chordata; class Aves; order Strigiformes; family Strigidae; genus Strix; species Strix aluco. Next base: position 36,722,488 of record NC_133934.1, read on the forward strand.
TAACCGCTCAGGTGTTTTGCCTATATATCAAAATTCAGGCTGGCCATTTGTTTTCGAAGGTGCTATATGGTTTTGTTGAGAACAGGTCCTAGCTACTGAGAAACAGTGACTGTACTGGGTTGTTTGGTGACATCTGGGACTCACTAGCCTATTCTAGAGGTTCTAGTTCTCTTTCCTTAATCGATATCTTGAAGTTTGAAAGAGGCAAGGACCATCATCCTTATTGAGGCTTACAACAAAAAGACTCGGGTATCATAAAGGCAATGAAAAAAAATAGTATGGCAAGAGCCTGGTTAGGATTTTGAGGTGCTCACGTGTTGCTTCAGGCAGAAGTGGGCCAGGGTTGGTCTGCCTGGTCCACTGGTGGACTGCACAGCACTGGCAGCCAGCAGAAACCTGTCTGTGTGTTCTGTAACATGCTGTAGGTGTCATTGTGCTTCATTTTAGGGTCTTCATGTACTTTAGAGATTCCAAATTTATGTTAGTGACTAAGAGACTCGGATCTCTTAATCTGAGTGATCTCTTAATCTGGTAGTGATTAAAGCCTCAGAAATACATAAGAGATGTAGTCATATAAAATTTGTATTATCACACAGAGGTTGAACAACCTTGCAATAGGATCTGCCACTGTTTCATAGCAGAAAATATAAGGAAGGAACTTAATGTAGTTATTTCTGAGATAGAGAAAATTAGGGGGTTTTGTGTCCCATAAAAGTTTGTTGCTGCTAGATATTTCTAGACAGAGATTTTGAAAAATCAGTTTTCTAAAGTACTGACATGTAGGTGTCCATGAATATTACATAAAAATAAAGCTAAGCACTTCAGATAATAATGTTTAATATCATTAAGTGATTTGTTACATGAAGTAGTACTCAAATATTCCTCCAGGTCTATCTCTATATAAGAAATAGGAAGTTCATTACCAGGATGCATAGTAAAAGATATCTTTTCAAAAATAAATGCCTACCCATCACTTCAAACAGTGTTGGATGTAGCTGGCTCTAGGAGGTTTGCATCTTAAAATATAAGAAAACAAAATAGAGAATAAACTTAGACCATTAAAATATCCCTGGACATGTTCATGAGCCCCTCCCACAAGACAAGAGGTTGCACATCATCTCTTCACTGAGTCACTTCTCAGTAGTGACCGCTGATGTGCAACTCCTGTCTTGTGTAGGGTAGGAGAAAGGAAGCAACCTCAAGCAGCCTCACATGTGCCTCTGGGCACAAGCTTGAACACTGGCTAGGGGAGGACAGCTTGCAAGGGCAGATGTGCTCCTGTGTGGGGCAGAGGCTCCTGCATCCCATACCAGGGATTCCTCTGCTTCAGCTGGGCTGTGGTGCTGCATGAGGTGATGGAGAGTGGCACTGATGGCTGGCCATGGCTGGAGAGAGGGACGATGAGGGGTACGATAAAGTGAGGTCTCCACAGTGGGTAATTGAGGTGCTAGGTGTCATAAGCATGGCAGCGGGATGAGCTGGGGAAGCACCAGGTCAGCAGCGATGGTTTGGCCAGCTGTTCAAGAATGGGATAGCGAAACTTTATTTCCAATAACTACTCAGTGTCCCAACTCTAAAGCTTGTTTGGGTCCATGCACGATGACAGAGTGCATGCTAGTGAGTGCTCACTGGCAGGGAAACCATGTCAATACCTTGTAGCTGTTTTGTGTAGACAACTGGATATATGCTCAGCATGTAATTTGATTTATGGTGGTTCTTGATAACACCATATCAAGACAATGCTTATTTTCCACTTATTAACATAATTTTACCAAGGAGAGGCGTATTTAGCCTGTTTTTCACATCTATTTCCTAAAATACAAGTTTGCATAGGAAGATTTGTTATTCACAAGCCAGACCTATTTATTTTCCTGTGCAGCAACAGCTCTGTGAATCACCCCATCGCAGTGCGCAGTGTGGTGGGTGGAACTGTTCCCACCCATTTCCAGAGACAACACAGGTGATTTATGATGAAGGGCCTTGACAAGTTGTTCTTTTAATCCCTGGATTGGCTTTCATCCCAAATGAAGATGTAGTTTACTGACATACCTTGTTGTGGAATACTTTAATAGGGTGTATGTTGGCCACACTGATCTTATCCACATCCAACAAGCCTTTTATTAAAAATATTCCCAGGGCTCATATTCCCCACAATCTTAACCTGTGTGTTGGCTCTAGCTCTCGCCCTGTCTAAACACAGCCTTGCACCGAAGCGTGAAGGAGTGTGCAACCTCAGTTTTGTAGCCAAGAAGAAGCATTAACTAAAGCCTGAGCCACTCTGGCTGCCAACCTGAGCTCCCTGCACTTAGTCCCCCTTTCCCACAGGAGCCAAGCACTGGAGCAGGGCATGCCACACATGGGAATCACACGGTTTTTCCAGAAGCCTGTGCTTCAGCGTCTTTTTGTGCTGAGTGGCTGACATGGGTGGCTCCTGTGGATCTTCTCCCTCTGTTGAAGCTAGGCAGCTGATATCCTCCAAGGCCTGCTCGCCCATCATCTTGGACTGGCATCTGCAGGCTTGCCTTGCGTGGCACTTGATGGGCTTGGGCAGACGAGATGTGGGGCTGTCCTTTGAAAAGCAGAGTTCTGTTTACACACATGGTTTAAGCGTTGTGACGTAGGTGTCATACGAAAATGCAAATGCAGAATTGGTGTACATATTCCAGTATGCAGATGTGTTTTGTAAGAAATAAGGAGGAGCCCAAATGAATCCTTGCAGTGGTGGAGCATGCTTTCTAGCTGGCAGGTTTGGGGAGGTAAGCACGCTCAACTTGAGACATCCTGTAAAAGCAGATGTTCCTTGGCGTGACATCTGGCCTGCTCTCGGGGCTGAACTTGTGCTTGTGCACCAATACTTGTTAGAAATAGTTGCAAGTAGGTGTGGGTATGTGAAGAATGTGAAAACATGCTGTGCACTTGGAGGTCATTGCTGGCGAGGGACGTTCAATATATTGTAGTCTTCTTGAGGCTCTGCTGTTCAGTTTTGTGTTAAATGTGTGCTGGTGAACTGTAAACACTACCAAATAAAACTTACTCCTTTTGACAGCCAGAAAAGATTGTGCTCAGGATAAGTTCCAGCAGAAGAGATGGTATTTTATTTTTTGACACAGACGCTTTGTTTCTTAGTTCTAGTTTAAATGTAATAAATATTTAACTTCTGAGCTTTCTTGCTCTGATTATCTCTGTGTAATATATTACTTAATTTCAGTTAAGCAGATGGAACATTATTGTCAGTTTATATATTCCTATAATACAGCTTTATACACTGCAGCTTCTGTTCTCAAGTAGATTTTAGAAATAATGCATGTAAACTTTATCTTTTTTGTGTGATGCCTTTGACCCGCAAAAAGATAGTTATACAGAGGAAGGTGATTGGGCATAATATTTTACAAGAGGAAAAGTGAACACGTTGGCTTGTTCATATTGCGCTGGTAGAAACAACCAGCAGAACATCCTTCTTATGTTTGTGGTTTTACTTAAATAACTCTCAAATTTGAAAAGCTTTACGTTGATGGTTTGGATGAAGCAAGTAGTGAACTTGCGCACATGTACAGCTTGGAGGAGGAAGTGGGGGGAAATGCAGCCGGTGAACAAAAGTTCAGAGGAAGAAGAAGGACTGGTGACAAATGAACTGGCTTTAGCACAATTTAATCCACTGTTGCTTTATGCTGGCTTTTCCAGTTCCGTGTCATTACATAGGTACCTTGTCATTTGAGGAAATAACATTTTTGTTAGCCTGACATAAGCAAGCTGAACCAGTTATGGCCAGGTTGTCATCTTTTTACTGGACAGAATACTATTTCCATAGGACTCCTCTATCTCCTTCATATCTTCTGGCGCTCAAACTGACACCCCAATGCTGTGGGAAGGGCAGTTCCTATGTGCTGTGTGTGAAGTAAACAGGGACTTTGTCAGTTCATACAGCTGCTGGTCATCAGAAGATCCCAAATCATAAGCTATACATTTATCTTCAAGGGGGTAGGGAGCAGGAGAAGGAGAAATACTTGATAAACAGAGACAGTAACAGAAAGTGGAAGAAATAGTAGGCATAGCTGAAAAATCTTTCCTGTATTTAAAAAAACCCCACAAAATCCTCAAAATCCAACAAAGTCATTACATGTTTAAAAACATGTACTTGATATTTAAGTTGGCTTTCTAGTTTTGTTTTTTTTTTTTTTCCCTGAAAAATCTCTCTATATATTTGTGTATGTCTATTATGTATGTATATATATATCATGGCTCTTTTCTGGTATGCAATAGAAGTTTTGCAAATGTTTTTTTTCTTCTGTGCTTTTATACAGAGGATTTTGTAAACATTTTATTTTCCTGTTAGGTATCTCAATGTCCAGAAGACCTGTATTTCATGGAAGTGAATACATTCATTACTTCCTTACTTCTGTCTTTCTAGGTTGAAGAACTATTTAAGGTAACATAATGAGTGTAACCAAAGCATGGTTTAGGCTGGCTCTGCGTGGACCTTTATCCAGAGGCCTGCCAGTACAGCTCATTCATGACATCAGTATTTTGAGTTTGTGTTCATTCGTGTGTAAGGAAGACAGATGACTGTGGTCTTCAGGAATCCCCTCAAATACATTTTTCTCTCTGAGCCAGAACATAGTTTCTTACTTCTGGGAGGCTCTTACCTTTGGGATGTTTGCTGTTGTGCCCAATATGATGTGTTATTTCTTAGATGAAAATGCACCCGTATAATGGCATAGACCGGCATAGAAATAACCAGATTCAGTTGTCCTCAACAAACCAGTTCGCCTGTTGTAAGCCTACAATATCTTATTCTAGTCTCTTCTTCACACAGTAGCTTTTTGTCCCAGCTCTAGCTGTCATATAACCTCAGATAAGCTTAGGTGCCCATGTCACCACTGTCTCTCGATGTGTGGCAGGAATACCCCAGGTGACATGCAACCAGACACATGCCATATATTTCTGTGAGAGCGGGGAGCACTGGTGTCACTGCCAGGGCCCTGGGGACACCTGTAGACCTTAATAGCCCTGAGCAACCTTGCCTGGGACCCCCACCCACACCCCAGTGGTCCAGGGGCTCCACTTAAGCTCAGGCCTGGGCCATGCCATTCCCAGCCCTGTCCCTCACTCTCCCAGCTTCCCAATTTGTTTTTTTCCTGGATGGAGCCTGGAGGGACATTGCAGGTAGCTTGTCTCCAGCCCTGTCTCCTGGATGAGCCCTAGACATGTGTCCCAGCCTTGTCTTCAGTCCTGGTGCTGGCTCCTGCTGTTGCTCCCCACTGGGTCTCTGCGTGAACCCCAGCCCTGACTTGTTATCTCGATTTGCCAAGGGCTGTTGGCAGAACCGGGTGGTGTCACCTACATGAGTGCCCTCGGGGGAGGGCATTGCCTCTGTTGGAGTCCCCATCTGCTCCTTGCTCGCTCCCTGCTATGAAGTGACCTCACTCCCCCTTCCTGCTCCCTGGCATCTCCTATGAGGATTTAGATTCCCTTTCTCAAATGTATGAAACAGTTACGAATGAAAAACAAAAATTATTCCATTTCCCACTATGAAGAGGGTTGACAGGACATAAGTCACTATGCCTGCTCTGTGGACCCAGTAGCTCATGTTTTTTAATTGCAATATATGCTAGACATTTTGAAGTGCTTATTTACATAACATTTCTTTGTTTTTCTTCTCTTGAGATTCCATGCAAGTGTTAGCAGATGCAGATACAGTATGGTAGAAGGCTAGGCAGTCTGTTTTGTATAAAAATGATACACTTGGGATGGCTCTCAAATGGTACGCTTGGGATAACCCGATTCAGTAGAGTGACGTGCATGCCCTGTAAATCAAACTAAAAAAGAACACAGCTAAGTATTTTTTTTTCTGGCAGATGCTTAATTTACATTGTCAATGATAGTCAATACATGTATATAAGAACAGTACTTCAATATCAATATTACTGGGAAAAGCAATTGCTGGTGCTGAAAATTCTCTGGTACCCATAAATCGCTGAAATGGAAATCCTCTGGTTTGGATATCTATTTACAGGATAATTGCCCTGTTAACATAATGGCCCTGGAGAGAAGAGAGGTCCAAGGAAGCTGGTTGATTTTTCAAGGATCACCTTCTCCAAACTCAACAGTGGTCCATCCCCATGTGCAGGAAGTCAAGCAGAGATGATCCTTTCCTTCTACTCAGCACCGGTGAGGCCACACCTGAAGCGCTGCGTCCAGTCTGGGCTCCCCAGTACAAAAGAGACATGGACATACTGGAGAGTCCAGTGAATGGCCATGAATATGGTAAAGGGACTGGAGCTTTTGTCATATGAAGGGAGGCTGAGCAAGCTGGGGTTGTTCAGTCTCAGGAAGGCAAAGCTTGGGACTGGGGGGGATCTTGTTGGTGTGTATAAATACCTGTTTCAGGGGGAAAGAAGATGGAGGCAGATCCTTCTCAATGATGTCCAGTGAAAGGACAAGAAGCAATGGGCACAGACTGGAATACAGGGGATTCCCTTTAAACAAGAAAGACAGAATCTCCTTTTGGATCTCTTTATTTACTTATTTGGTTTATCTGATGTACTTGATGAGCGTGGATTTCCCTAGTGAAATGGGTTTAGAGCCTGTATTCCCTGTACACTGATAAAAAGAGTCGGTGACATCTCAAATTTACATATTAAAAATGTGTATGTAGTTGCTAAAGGGTCCTAGCCCTCACTGATCCCCAGGAGCCTGAGGTTCCTTAGCTCCCCTGCGTAAAACAGTCCAATATTGTCATTGTAGATTTTGTTTATGTACAGCTCCTATTTCCCTGTTGCCTATGTATGTTTTTCCACATGAGTTTGGTTGAGACTGGGTCCCCCTCTTTTCTGATCAGCTGCAAAAAAGCCAATTTTGAAGAGTAATGTAGTCCCTTATAATCTGGTGAGTGTCTAGTAGAGAGGTGATACCTGGCATTAGTGAGATGTGCATTTAAATACTGTGTAGCTGAGACTTTTACAGTTTCATGTTGATGACAGGATTCATGAAAGGGTATGTATGAGAGAGAGAGAGAGAAAGAGAGAGATACTTTTTAGAAACCCTCTTTCCAGTGAGAGACAAGAGAAAATAATTTCACTGAAGTTTCTCTGAGAGAGGGCTGAAACGTGTTTTATGGCCTTTAGAAATGCAGATGTGGAGAAAGATGTGATAATGAAGGATTAATTAGCACAGTAGATAAAATCATAATGAGTTTTGGCGGTTGGCAGATGGAACCTATATGCATTCGGGACACAACATGAAGTCGCCAGTGCCTGAGATGGTGTATTTCTGCATCACTCGATTCCTTCATCTGAAATCCTGGATGTCATGCAGAAATCACTTGTGAGAGTCTCGCTGTGTCTACATGAGCATGAAGTGTGGTGCAACAGGAAAGAACCAGCAGAGCCCAAGCGTGGCAGAGCAGCTGATGTCCATGTTGCCTGTGCTTTGGGGCTTTATTCGGATGAGTTTTAGGGGTGCTATGGATTCCATGCCCATTAGCAGCTGCAGTCAGTGAGATGTGCTCCTAGATTATGTGCTTCCACTTCCTTTCCTGAGAAAGGAATTTATTTTGCATTTCTAAGCCCCCCACAGTGTGAACCCAAGTGCAGTTAAGTGGGTACTATCAGCTGCTTCACAAGTGCCCTCCTCCTCTGTGCTAAAAAGTGAATACAGGTTCATTCCTTTGTTAAAAACCCTGTTTTGCAGGAAGCCCTATGCCTGGTATACTCCAGTATAAACGGAAGCATCAGAAAACAGTGGTTGCCTTTATGTAAAATTAAAGTACCTCAAATAATTTACAAAATATTTTTTATATATATATATGAATGTGTATAGTCTGAACCCACGTACACGCTTAACCCCAATAATACCCACAAAACACAGGAAAACTATGGCAATGCAGAGTGCGCAACGCAGTGGGGCTTTGCGATGTGGGCTGATGATTTGCAGGCCGCTGGACTGAGGAAGCTTACGGCTAAACCCAGTCCAGGGACTGTCAGAGTCGCGGACACGGCCCCAGCTGCCTCTGCTTTACCGGGACGCACCTCGAGCCCGCAGCCCCCTCACAAACAAAGCGTAGCGGCAGCGAACCGATGACTCGGGATGGCAACAAGGTCACCGTCCTCTTCCAGTGCTCCCATACGGGAACACACGTCCTTTTAGCCCACCTACACCGCGCGCAGATGTCTTTCCAAGCTGTCATCTCAGCGTTGGGGGGTGTAAAGCGCCGCACGCGGCAGTGCCTGTGCTCCTGTCGCTTCCCTGCGCTTCCCCCCGCGACGCGGGCCCGCCCGTAGCAGCCTTCCCGCCGCCCTCACCGGGCTTTGCTATGAACTGCCGCGGCACCCGCAGCCCCAGACACCCGGGCGATGCCGCCCCCGGCGGCAGGGGGGTGGCCGCGGGCGGCCCTCAGGCGAGCGGCCGGGCAGGGCCGGGCCGTGGCTCCGCGGGCAGGGGCGGGGAGGGGGGGAGGCGGCCGGGGCGGGCCGGGGCCCTAGCGCCCGCCGGGCGGCGCGGGCGGGAGGGCGGAGGAGGCGGTGGCGGAGGCGGGCTCGGCACACGCACACGCCGCTCCCGCCGTGCTCGGCTTAAATAGGGCGGCGCCGGGGGAAGCCGCGCACAGCCGTGGTCGTTGTTGCCGCTGCCGGGAGGTGAGCGGGGCTCGGGGGTGCTGTCGCCGCCGCTCGGGGATGAGGGGCGAGGCCGGGCGGCGCTGCCGCCGGCGCAGGGCCAGGGGCTGTCAGGGCCGCGCCGGCCGCAACCTGCCCGGCCGCCGCTGAGGCGGGCTGTCTGGCTCCGCCGGGGCCTGCCCGAGCCGCCGCCCGGCCCTTCGCCGCGGGGCTGGGGCGGCCTGCGCGGCCGCTGTCACCTGCGGAGCGGGCGGTCGGCGGTGAGGGGCGGCGGGTGCCGGCGGGGCGGTCCCGCTGCCGATCCCCTCCGGCTGCCTTTCTGGGGCTGCGGGGCTTTCCCTTCCGCCCCGCGGCGGGGTCAGCGTTCCCCGGAGCCGGCTTGGCTTCCCCTCGCACAAAAGCCTTCAGGAAAGCGTAGCCGGCTGTCTCCGGCCTCCCCCCGGCGCTGCGGCAGCTCCGGCGGGCAGGGCATTGTTCCGGCCCCAGCGCTGCCCTCTCCCCCGGCCCGGCCCGGCCCGGCTCGGGTAAACAACCGGGGCCGCGGGGGGGTGGCCCCAGCCGGCCCCCGCGCCCGGGGAAGCCGCCCCTGCGCTGCCCGGCCGCTCAGCCCGGCAGCAGGTAGCAGGCTGGGGAGCACAGTGCTGCCTGTTAACGGGAGGGGTTTAACGTTTAGTTGCTGGACCTTGTCTTCAAGTAGGTTGTTCTTACGGGTGTGAATGTGGCATGTACTTGAAGCAGATTGTTTTTTCTCTTAAGCAGTTGGGAGTGTGTATGGAAATGTCGTGTGAGGCAAACTGGCCTAAAATGGAAGGTTGAGTGACTTTGACTTTGCAGGCCTCCTCTGCTGTTAGGTAGGACTTGCAGTGCCACAGCTCTGGGATTTAGCCTGGTTACACGGTGCTTTTGTTCTAGTATGCATACATTTCTCGTTCCTGTTGAACAGGAATTGCAACACTTGAAGCCTTCTGAATTTCTAAAGGACAGGTCTCTGAGTTGTCTGGGTTATTCTAGACATCGTCTTGGAACTAGTAACCCATCTAAACATACGCCTCGCTTGGGTTTAGAGTCTGAGATACGATGGTCAGGTCCTGCAGTAGGAAAGAGTGACATCTAAAGAAACTGCTATCAAGCCCCATGGTTCTGTAGGTGGACCACAGAGCTATTCCATGTGGTGTTAACAGACTTTTGTTTTAATCCACGTTTCTTCACAGGGAACCATGCAGTCCCCTGAACCTGCTCAGGAGTATTTGTATTTGCCTCTCTGCTTTGGAACATGCTCTCAAACTCACAAGCTGAGATTTCTCAGTTTAAGAGATTTAGATCAGATTTCTTGGATCAAGAAATTCTGAGTGTAAGAAAGCATTGCATTTACTGAAAAATACCTTTTTCTCTTGCAGCAAGAGCAGTATTAATAATGCAAAAACTGAAATACAAAGTTCCTTGTGGAACCGTACTGTTATTGCCTGATTCCTTGAAGTGGAGGGATATCTAGCCTGCTTCTATTGGAATATGAAAATGTCTGAGAATGGCTGATAGGGAAAATCTAGAGCTTTTAATCACAAGTAGCTGTTGTGTGTAGTGTACTCAGTTCAAGGTCTTGAGCAAATGGCCTTAGCTTATTCTGAGGACTGCACGATTATAATGAATTTCAAAAGCAACTTCTATATTTGGTAGATGCTGCTTTACAACTACAAACCAGCCAACATCAGGTTGGAAGTAAGTCTTCAGTCCTTGAGAAGCAAACCCCCAAGTAGCCTTTTTGCTTCAAGGGCAAGTAAAAGTTGGTGTAGGTGGAAAAACAAAACCAGTAATTCAAAATGGAAGGAAAGACAACTTTGAAATGGTTATTTGGGTAACTCTTCTGTTTCTTGAGTAATGCCTCTGTAGCTGATTCTTCTACCTCATTGCTCCACTAGAAATGAATACCACATGGGATGTTTTGGAGGAGATGGAGATGGGTTATACCTTCTCTGTCTTGGGTGTGTTGATCTCCAGTGGGGAAGAGCAAACGTTTTCTCTCTCTTCCCCTCCAAGAAAACAACACTTTAACTAAGGTGAGCAATAGAAGATAGTGGTAGGTTTTTGTGGTTTGTTTTTCTAAATCTTGATAATACAGTTGATTGAAATGGATAGACTCAAAAAGGCTAATGGCACATTTTTTCAATGTGCAACAGAGAAGGGGAGAGAGATTCTGGCCCAAGGGGATACATTGCTTGATAAATTGGGCTTCTGGTAGTCCAATGAATAGACTCCCTGCCACATCCTTCCTCCCTGCTGTGCTAAATTACAAGTTCAGATATGTTAAATATAACCAGTGGTAACTGCAGAAATCCTCACAAATAAGAGGGGAGATGGTTTGTACATGGGTAAGTGGTTTTGCGTGGGAGTTCACAATGTCGTGTGGCTCAAGGAAGCACTGCTGTACAGCATTGACCTTTACAGGCAGTAGGCTGAACCCTGGCTGCCGATGGAGGGGCTTGCATTTCTGCAGATCCTGCCTGACTCCTGAAACAAGGACACTTGATAACACAAGGCTTCTGCTCTCTCTTGCTGCCTTTCATGTTGGGAGTTACTAATTTACAGAGAGTAAAATAGGATAGTAAACTACCGCTTTTTGGTTAGAATTTGAATCTTAGTAGTACTGGTAGTTTGTCCAAAACTGACTGAAAACAGCTTGCATGGTGTTAAAGAGATTTAGAGGAGAAATGGTTTTTGTTTTTGTAGTTGAACTGTTTAAGGCTTATAGCAGAAGTGCATGATGTCCTCTTTGCAGAAAAGGACTTTGGTTTCCTGTATGAATTATTGTTCTTAAGCCCAGAACTCCTAAGCTTTTTAGTTTGATACTGCATGTGCCTTGTTTCAGAAACTTGTCCTCTGCAGCTGGGCCACATTAGTAGTCTGGTGAGGATGGATTAGTTTCCTAGGAAAGCTAGAAGAAAATGCATACTATCACTGACTCTGAGGAAATACAGGGGTGCTGTAATACCTGAGGTCAAGAGGTTACTTGGTTTGTCGTAATCTTTCTTGTGATACTGGTGTTGGGAGATCACTCGGTGAACCAGTTGTTTCTTGTAAGTGCTTACTGATCTGCCCAGTCTCATAGCGTTAAGGGTTATGCCTTTTCTAAAACATCCTTCTGAATGTAAACATTATCTAGTGTGATGCAATGTGGCTTGGTGTGCCTGACCCAGGTTGCCTTCTGCTAGACTTCAGGTGATAGAAGTATGAGTAAGAAACTCATTCTTGCAGATCCACAGGTGAGCACTTGAAGCATGTGTTAACTTGATGTTGCATACTGGGTTTTCTGAATAGTAGCCTTTTCCTGGGAGGAACGTAATGTGTAAGTTGTGATGATCTACTCAAGCTGTTTAATGCCACAAGAAGGCTGCTGGTTTATAGCAATTTGCTTCTATAGGGTGACTTTCATCTAAACTGTATTTGAACTGTGGTTAAATTAACAGAGTAGTGCCGTGATATACTTGCAAATCAGAGTTGTAGGGATGCAATTCTGATGGATAGTAATTTAGGCTGCAAAATCAATATTTGTAAGTATCTTTTGTGGTCTTAGAGGATGAAAAACCAATAAGACAGTTTTAGTGACTTGTGTGTGTATAGGCATGGATCAAAGGAAACTTAAATTGATCACTGTCTCAAAGGTTTTAGTGGGAGGTATTGGTTTTCCTTAATATACAGGGTTACCAAGTGCTGCTGGAGGACTGTAATTTCACAAAAGGCATTGAGCAGGTTCTTGTCATGTGGTTCAGCTCCTGAACTTGAATAGACTCCAGTGACCTCACTGGTGTGCACTCAAATTACTTGTTGGACACCATTAAGAGGCAAGAATCCAGCTGTTGTTCCATTTTGATTGCAGGAGGATTGCAGCCAAACGTCTGAAGACAGGGCTGTGCCTTTCCTTGCAGATGGGGAGCAGAGCCTCGACACATCAGTATTGGATGTAGTGTTCTTTAAAGGTTGCAGCAAGCATCTTAACTTCAGTTGCAGCTTATGAAGTAAATCACCATGGGCAACTGATGAGGCTGAATCCAGCTTGTAGGCTGCTTCCCTCCAGTCCTGCCTTGTCCCACATATAGAAAGATAAACTGAACCAGAAGAGGCAACCTGAACCACTGCATGATGCCTTGTGGTTGCTCAGAGCCAGACTGGGTGGGCTGAAGGGGACTGGAGGTGGGGGTTAAATATTAAGGATCTGCTGGTTCCTCTCTGCATGGGATGGGTTCCTCACTAACAGCTTTTTAGTTCCTCCCTCTTTACTATTGCAGGAAAGTGAATCTATCAGTTAGTGCTTTAAAAGGAGGGCTTATAGCTCTGAAGCCTGGTTGGGCCATCTAGGTGATTATGGGTAAGATGAGATATTTAGTTTTTTAATTGGGTGAGGGGTGGGTGGAAGAGGAGGGCAGACTAGTAAATTAGTTCAACAGTATCTGGTTTGTTCAGCGAAGTCCTTTGTAGCTAAGGAGAGACTGGCATGTCGTACATGACATGCCAGGCTGTACCACAGGAGAGATCTTGCTGTTGTATTCATGTTGTACAAGGATTAAAGTGAGGATTCTCCTTCAGGTCTCAATTACCTATGCTCCTTTGCTGTATCTTGAGGGTGGCTGTGGTTTCCTTGCTGGTTACAGTTTGGCTCTGTCACAGGTGGTTGCAAGATCTCAGTGAAGTTTACTGCCTTGACTGTCAGGGCAGGGGGAGAAAATCCTGGAAGGACTTGCATGCAAGTTTGGAATTGCATGCTTAAGGTGTGGTATTACACCAGTCCATCCCTTTCGCCATCTGTGCTGTCTTCTTTCCTTCTGGGAGCTAATGGCTATCTGGTCATCCAGACAAGAGTTGATCTAGCTGAAGGCTAGCATCAGAACTAACCCAGGAAAAGGGTGTTTGCTAGGTCACCTCCCTAATGTGGCTGCACAACCAGATGAGTCCCTGGCCAGTGCGAAGAGGGTTGTGGGAGCACGTATCTGGGACAGGTTGGACCGACTCAAATTTAAGCTGATTGCAAATGCACTCTGAGATTAGGATTATGTATTTTATTCAGACAAAAGGATTTATCTTGTTAATAGCCGAAGCTATTTGTTGCATCCTCTTTTATACTCAATAAAGGATCTAGAACATGATTCTGCACTTGCTCTTTCAAAGGATGAGTGGAGAAAGACTTAAGTAGAACAGAGATCTGTGGGAGCTGTGCAGTGTAATCTGTAACAGTAAGAAAACAACAAACTGCAATGTCAGGTAGCTGTCAGGATAACTCAAAGGTATATGGGTGGCTGATCCCCTGTTCCAACATATCATAGTGAAAACATCTTAGTGCCATATTGCTGATAATAAGAGATAGGCAACTTGTCTTGTAGGTTTCTCGTGCGTGCAAGAGGCTGTAGAAATAACACAGCTGCTTTTACACCATGTGGTGGACCTGCCTTCATGGCAGGCCACTGCAGTGCTAGTGTGCTGTTCATCTAAATATTAGGATAGAGAGGAAGAGGCCATTGGTTCTTGGGGTTGTTTTCTTTGCAATACAGAAGCTGACGGCTGCTCTCCTGTTCTCTTCTGTTGCACTCGAATGATGTCTGCTATGGATAGACAATAGGCAGACTGCTGCCTGCTGTAAATAGCCCATTGTATGCTGAGAGTAGGAGCAGGAGCAGCAAAGAACGGAGTCGTCCTGCCAGCTTGGGTCATTGCCTTGAGATACTGGCTCTGCTGTAACGAATGAATCTTGGGTGCTGTGGGATGTGCGTGTGTGTGAGCAGGGAGAGCTGGCTTTGTCTGAGCATACAGAACTCCTTAACTGAATTGATAGGATGAGTTCAGAAGGATGCTTTCATGGGCTGGGTTTTGGGAACTACTGTTTCTGTCTGTGGAGGTGGCAAGGACAGGTAGTTATCTCTAAAGCAGTTTTGCCCGGTTAATAAAACCACTTTCCCATGTCTGTCTAGTATTGTTTCTAAACCTACAAACAAACCAAGGTCTACTGGTTGTATTGAGGAAGAAGACCTGCACTGAGGCAGAGTTTGAGTCCGTTCCTTGCGGTCCAGATACTCTCTGGATGAGAAGCAATTGCAGGACCTGAGTTTGTCAAGAGAACATGGCTTTTGCTTGTCTTGAGTAAGCAGATTTAGCTGGGTCCTTCCTTGAGGAAAAGGACTGAAAGCCAGATCCTGGCTCCACTGGGAAGATCTTTGTGTCTCAGTCTGAAGGCTCTAAACTGCCCTCCTTGGTCGTGGTAAAGACCCTGGATGTCTGATGTAATTGGAGCATGATAAATACAGAGATGGATCTAAGAAGACTGTGAGGCATTGAAGCGACCTTTCTTGATGGGGCATATTTGGATGCATATGTTAATATGAATTTATTCTCCTGGTTGCATCTGGCTTTGTCTTAAATACAGAAAACAAGAGTTGATACGACTTACTTAGCAGGTAGTGTTAAAGCTAGAAATTGCTTAGTCTTGCAGAAAACTCTGTAACATTGTTTTTTGTGCTAATGAGGCAGAAGGTATAATAAAAAAGTCATCCTTCAATATAAATGTAAGCAATAAATGTATCATCATGTAACTGATAACTTGTGTTATAACTGCTCAAGAAAGGTTTTATGTTACAGACTGCTCTACAAACAACCGGTGAAGGAAGTGAAAAGTAGTGGTGTGCATCTTTCTTTTCACCTAGGCTCAAATCATAGCAGCTCCTTGACTACAATGGGACTCTTATGTGAATGAAATGATCATGTTTACTTCAGTTCTTGTTAGCTGTAATGGCACCCCAGCCTTTTGAAGGAGTAATTCTCTAATTAGATTGCATTCCTAAATCATATAGTGTGTGTGCAGAACACATCATGACTAATGCAGAGAGGAAAGCATGTATCTGTTGTTTTAAAGGTCAGAGGTGCTTACTGTGGGGCTTGAGGAGGAAAGAGCTAAGTTTGCTCTTAGCCTTTACACTATAGCCCCTTTTTTTCTAGTTTCATAACATGGTGTCTATGATATACACAAAATACATATGAACTTGTAAGCCAAGACTTCCTTGTTGGAACGACTTTTTATTCTTACTGTTCATCTGTGTATATTAAATTAAGAGGTAGTTTTTATGCCTGCAATGCTAATGAGCATGATTTGATGCATAAAAAGCAACAGCATGGTAATCCTAACTATTGAGTCAGTAATTAAGAGGTTCCTTGTTTCAGTTCTTCTCTACCTTCTATTACTACCACCTGATGTGTTGTGGATTTTGAGTATAGTCTGCTGTGTATCACAGTGCAAATAATCAAAAGGCATTTCTGTAGTGGCCCTGCACTGTATATCTAGGTGATGTGGCCCTGTACCCTGAGGTTATGCTATAAAGGAATAGTGTGGGGGAGAGGGCAGTGCCTGCAGGCTGGGAAGTGCTCCATGGATCTGGGACCTTTCCAGAGATGGAACTTGATTCCATCCTGACACTGCCCCCGTCCATGACCTTACTTCAGCCTGTCCTTCTGCTAACATTGTGAAACCATAGGCCCTTTGAACTAATTTTATGGCTTTTTTGCTCTCTAGCAAATCCTTGTCCAAATACTGGTTAGACTTTCTGCGAACTGGACAACTCTTCTGGTTGCCTGGTTGAGTAACTGATTGCAGCAGTAAAGATTTCAAGGGCAGACTGTAAACTAGAGATTTTCCTGTAGAAATGTGAAATTTTAGCCTAGTATAGTTGGTCTTGAAACTAATAAGCATATAATTCTGCCTGTTTGGATTTCAGCATCTCCTACGCTGCCATCCTGCAGTGGTCTATTGTTACCCAGTGTGTTCCAGCTATTTAAACACATATTTTGACGTTCTTTAGGTCCTTTGTTTAATTTTATTGTCCATAGGAAATGGCCGGACCTAAATTATATGAGTAAGTACATCTCGTCCCTCCAAGCAAGCAGGAAAGCGTTGCTTCCCCCTACCAGACCCCACCAGTGGCCACTGTCAGCCGTCCCTGGGTGGCAGGAGGCTGAGCTGGTGACAGGCGCCTGTGAGTGCTGCTGCCAGCCGGGCAGGCAGGGTGGGTGGGCAGGGCAGGCAGGGTGGGCAGGCGCCCTTCAGCTGGTGGGCGGTGGGGTGACTGGGTGCGGGTTGCCATTGGCCCCGGGCAGGCAGGCTGCCTGCCGCTTACCTCTCACCTAGTGGGCAGGAGCTGGTGGGTCTGGCATGTGACAAACGTCCCGGGAGACCTTGGCTGTAGAGGAGAGCACCAGCTGAGCTGACTGCAATCCCTTTTTTCCATGGCTGGTTCTTGCTGTGGAATGAATATCCATGACGGCGAGCGCTGGCAGGGAGCAGCCCCTTTCAGCTCTTCCTTCTGTGTGAACGTGACAAATCAAGTGTGCTTCCTGTGCTTGATTGTATTGCTGTGTGCTGCTGCCTTGGGCCTCCTTAGATACTGCTTTAGTCTGCCTCATGATCAGAGATGAATTGCTGGCATGGTGCTGCGTGAAATAGGAAGCTTGCTAGTGTAGAGGAGCTATGGGAGGATACCAGCTTTGAAGGCAGCTTGCTGTAGTGAGCTTTCTGTGTGTGATTGGAGGGAAAGTAGAAAGAGGAAGAGTTTACTGGATTTAAGAGATGAAAAATCCTGCTCCTGCTATGCTATTATAGGATTAGGATGCTCTCTGTTACATTAATGAAGGCAAGTTAACATTTTTACAGCCCTGCCCTCCCTCTCCCAGACTTCCCTGTTTGATACTTACCGTTTAAACAGTTTTATAGTACAGCTACTCTACAAATAACTATTTTGCGTTTGTGAAATGCTGTTCTTCAAAAAAATAAGTCAAAAGTTTTGTTAAAATGCAGTGTCTGTTAAAAGCAATATTAAAACCCTGAAGAAATAGCCTCCTGTCAGCTCTACCTGTTCTGGAGTATGAACTAGTAATTGCTTGCTTACTTAATTGCAGTACAGAAGTCTAAAGGTATTGCCTGCCTGGTGGCAGATCAAATTATTTTGATAGCGGGAAGCCAGAAGGACAAAGCATACATCCTTCTACCACAACAACAGTGAATGGAAAGGGGATTTAAAATCTTTGTGTGTAACTTTCTTTCATATCAACAGATTCCAGCATTGGGATAACCACGCTGAACTACAATGCAAGCACATGAATTGTTTAGACACCTACGAATGCCAGAACTTGGGGATGTCAGACAGTATGTGCGCACTCTTCCGACAAATACGCTGATGGGCTTTGGTGCTTTCGCAGCTCTCACGACATACTGGTATGCAACAAGACCGAAAGCACTAAAACCACCATGTGATTTAGCAATGCAGTCTGTGGAAGTAGAGGTGAGTGTTGCTTGATGGATACCGCTGTTCATTGAATTTTGAAGTCTAAAGGTGGCATTGAGAGAGATCAAGGGCTGATTTACATAAGAGTGTTTCTAAACTTGTAGTGTGGGGGGAATACATTTCGGGGCATGTTTTGTTTTTTTCTGAAATATGGCTTCAACTCAGCTTTTTGGCTTTCTGAATTTGAAAAGCGGTTTGAGGGTTGAGATCATAGTGGTAATAACTAGCATGGGAGAAGACTGAGCTGAGAGAACTGAGCTTCTGATCTGACTGTTGGCAGGAAACTTGTGCATGTTAGAATTGGCACAGTGTAGTTTTCAATTCCTGGCCATGTGTTTAGGTGATGTCTTGGGGACAGAGTATGTGTGCTGGTGTATAGTGATGAGGCTAATACTTTTCTGTTACAATATTTAGTTTATAATAGCTGACAGATGAGATTTTATATTGGGTTACAAGCATGAAGATGGTACTAACTGTCCTCAAATGATCTGTGGAAAGATGTATTAGTCCTGCTGAGAGATCCTAGCCGTAGAGTAAGTTGAAATTAAAGCAACCACCTGCTAAACTTTGGATATGCTAACTTTGCTTTTGTCTTATGCTCTTTAGAGGCAGACAGAGTTGCTGTCAGGTGGTGGTTTTTTTTTAATTGTGAAATCAAATATGGAAACAGTCTGACTGATAGGAACTGTTGCTTAGAAGCAAACATAGACAACTGATTACATGGCTGGGGTTTCCTGAGCAGCAGTTATATCAATTCTCCTGTTCACTACAGAGTCAAGATTTTACTGCTAATTTCATTCTTTCAAGAGTGCCTCTTTCTTCAGGGTAGACAAGGTGTTTCCTCCTTTTAAAGGAAGGAGATGGCTTTGAAAAGTGGTGATCTTCAAGGGAGATACTTAAAAAATGTAGTACTGTAAGGCTGACAGTTTCTTGCATTATTCTTGATAGTCAGAAACTATCATTATAGATTTTTTTAAATATATACTTGCAACTGAAGTCTCCCTTTACAGCATGTTCCTCTCTGTGTGTAGACTGTTGTGATCTAGTTGTCCTTATCAGATGCAATTAACATGGCTTCTTGTTGTAGAGCATGTGTGTAGATGTGGCTACAAACAAGAAGAGTAGATGTGACTACAAAGTGATGTAAACAAATGTGGCAGAGCAGTTTGAAATTTACAGTAGGTAAAGTGTCATGAACTTTAGCAAAGCAAACTCCTGCCATAGCCTCAAATCAGGCACTTTCTTTGCAATGTTTCATGATACTGAGATTGAAGAATGAAACATTAGTTGGGTCGTCCATTCAAAAGTTTAGTTAGTACCATTTATTTCCTTCTTCCCAGTATGGTATACAGTAAGCTTACTGACACACCATGTTACTATAGCAAGTAATGGTCTGTTATTAGAAGTACACAAAGGGGAAACAAAAATATGCTCTGGCAATGTGATAATTGCCAGAAATACAAGGAGTGTGTAGAGTAAGGATCCAGAGGTTAAATCTTGCTTCTCTTGATGAGGTTTCCCAATCTGGACTGCAGCCACTTAGACAGTGGGTGGAATAGTCTTGTAGAGCAGCACGTTTTAAACTAGCAGTAAAAGCTTTCCAGCTGTGGGTGGCCTCACTAGTCAGTATAGACTTCAGCAGATCTGGGGGGCTTTGCATTGGAAGATGATAAAACAGTGGCTCTTAACTGTCCATAAAACCAGTGACAAATGCTTATTTGCTTGAGATTTTTGGCAGCAGGCTCAGTTCACTGCCTTTACCTCTTCAAGCTAAATTGCTTGTCACAGCTGGATTCTGTGTTTGCTCAACACAGCTGGCTTTCAGTTTGAAATCATTGTTTGGTAGTATGAGACATCATTAAACTACTTAATGCATCATTGATCCATATTGTACCAATTAACATCAGCTGTCTGATCAGAGTAAGATGGGTATAACAGCATTATTTCTCATTGCCTATTCAGAAAATACATATTGCTAGGAAGACTGACCAGTAGTAAAACTTAAATGAAAAACAGCTGAGTGTTAGCATGTCTTGGTGATGAGAGCTCAAACTTTGAGAACATGTTGAAATGAGTAAGATCTATGCAGTTTTGTTTACTGACAGTTCAGATACAGCCCCTAATGTTGTAAACTGTACCAAGCTGTAATCAAATGAGAATGTATGTTTTGAAGCAAGTTTCAAGTGTCTGTTAGAATTGGTACTTTTATAACAGTAACAAGAATATGATATAGTGCTTGTGATTCAGTTTCTCACTACGTTTTGCTTAGAATTTCACTTTGCTTACTCCATTCTCTTCTACATGTTAAGATGGGTTGTCACTTCCACAGAAGAAAAATAGCAAACACTGCTCTCAAATTATGTCTTTAACATTTTTTTTCCTGCCTAAGTGATACAATATAAAAAGGTCTAGGGATTAAGCAATGTGCTCCAAAAAGACATGGCAGAAAGCAATTATTTACTGTTTTAATATCTAATCTACGTGTTCATTAAAGATAACAATTTTGAACTATAAATAAGCTTCTGCTTAATTCTTACTTGTGACTTACTTCCTTGGCTTCTAACAAAGTTAAATGAAGTCAGAGACTGGAGTAGGGTTTCTACATTTTCTGATAATAAATTTTCATAACTATATGGGAAGAAAGTTCCTATTTACTGTTGTTACAGGTCACTTTCTGTCTCTGGAAAACTTTGGTTTGGTAGGCCAGTGCCCAGTGACGCATTTTAACAATCATTTTAGTTGAGTATCGGTATAAAGAGTTACTGAAAGTATCAGCTCTCCTAGAGTAGATGCCAATATTAAAAGGTGTGGAGTATGATCTTTAAAGTATGCATACTACAGTTACATTTCACTGAAAGAAACTCTCTTGTCTTCAAAGCTCCCAACCTGATCCCTTTTCGGGGGAACTTCTCAGAGGTACAGGTGAAAATCTTTCAGAATTCACTTGAATCCCGTCTCAGTAGGACAGGAGACGAGATTAGTGAAGTGATTCTAAATAAAGTCTGACTAGTGCAAGACTGCATTGCTGAGACTCATAGAGCATGAATAAGTATAGCATATTGTTAAGAATTTCAGTGCTACAGTGATGATAGAAATAGGGCATTAGTCCTGTGTTTTGCAAAGCTTGTGCACCCTTAATGTCTGTAGTTGTAAGCTCATCTGGATGTCTGCTTGTAGATTGCTCTTCCTACTGGTGACTGACAGCAGAACAACTTTGGCTTTTGATTTGAGTGCAGGTATATGGCTGTGAAATATATCAAATCTTGCTTTAAAAACCCAAAGCCTTCTATTTGGCTCAAGTTCTGCTAAAGCGTGTAGAAGGACAGGATATAAATAAACACTAGGATATCAGTATTTTCTAGCAGTAAGAGTTTGACTTTTTTTCTTAAGAAAAGCCATTCAAGTATGGAGAGACGTATTCAACTCATGAAAACTTTTAAACCTACTTATATTCTCCTGATACATTACCAGAACTCTAGTTTGCCCAGTCTTTCAAGAATCATTTGATTAGACATGTGCTTGTCTCCCTATTAAGTGATCAGTTTTAGCTGTTGTGTGCTTACCCAGGGATTAGCATGCTCAAAATTATATGATTGGTCTGAAAACTCTAGTTTATATTTCTTGCTGCTTAGAATATGCATGTTGGTGACCTAAGCATGACTTGGTATACTTTCCCTCCTAGGAAAATGGAAATCGGGTCTCTTGCCTCTGAGGCATTATTGAGCCAACAGCGTGTTTTGACATTATTGCTAGTCCTAAGCAGCCAATGCCAAGAAGAAGTAAACACATGGCTTGAATAAAAGCGGCTATCTTATGTGACCCAAATAGGCATTGATAGAGTAGTATATGCCTTTGTTGTAGAATAAATCTGTTTCCTTCAACTGCTGCTATTCTGAACCAATGCCAAGGTTTTATTTGATGTCTAACACTTGCTGTGTAATGGGTCAATTTCCTGCAGCTCCCTGAGCTGCTGCAAGGGCTGCCTTACATGAGTAGCCAGAGGCTGTTCTCACATTAGTAAGATTTTATTGTCTAACTCCTTAAGAACACTTTGGTAAAACTGACGCCCCTTTTGAGTGCGTAACTTTGTACTGGGTAGGTCTGTGAGACTCCATTTGTGTGAGATCAGCCAAACGTTCCAGTTCTGAGAATCAGATGTTTGGTTGTAATGACCAGTGATTTCTAGAAAAGTTTGCAGCAAACAGAACTTGTGAACAGAATATTGCAGAAATATTCTGGATAATGACCCTTTGGACAGGCTCTTAAAACAGCAGTTCTTGCTACTGTCAAACAAAATATAGACCAATACCATAATATTGCCTAGTAGATGAGTTCAAACTGGGAGCGTAAGGTAAGGTCTAAATGATCTTCAGCATATCCAGGTGTATTTCACTGCATCTCTGAAAAATAACATTGAAATCCTGAGAATCTCCACACAAGGAGCTGGGTGTTTTTCAGCAAAACTTTTACTACAGAGCTGTTGAAAATTCAGTTAATTTCACTTTAGGAAAAAGAATAAAGTAAGCAGAACCATAAGTTGTTTATGTTTCCCTTTACTGAAAACTCATGAGAGCTGATGGGGTCTTTTCAACAGTAGTCTGTTACAGAGGTTCTGTTTTTTCAGCATCCTGGGCTGCATCAAGAGCAGTGTGGCCAGCAGGTTGTGGGAGCTGATTCTCCCCTCTGCTCCACTCTCATGAGACCCCACCTGCAGTGCTGTGTCTAGCGTTGGGGCCCCCAACAAAAGAAGGGCATGGACCTGCTCCAGTGGGTCCAGAGGAGGCCATGAAGATGATCAGGGGGCTGGAGCACCTCCCCTATGAGGACAGGCTGAGAGAGTTGGGGTTGTTCAGCCTGGAGAAGAGAAGGTTCTGGGGAGACCTTATAGCAGCCTCCCAGTACTTAAAGGGGACCTACAGGAGAGATGAGGAGGGACTCTTTATCAGAGAGTGTAGGGATAGGACAAGGGATAACAGTTTTAAACTGAAAGAGGGCAGATTTAGGTTAGATAGAAGAAAGAAATTCTTTACTGTGAGGGCGGTGAGACACTGGCACAGGTTGCCCAGAGAAGTTGTGGCTGCCCCCTCCCTGGAAGTGTTCAAGGTCAGGTTGGATGGGCCTTTGAGCAACCTGGTCTAGTGGAAGGTGTCCCTGCCTATGGCAGGGGGGTTGAAGCTAGATGATCTTTAAGGTCCCTTTCAACCCAAACCATTCTGTGATTCAGAAGGACAGTGCAGTCAGTCTTGTATCTAAGCAGTGGGGTGTCATAAGTCTCATCCTCAGATTTGGTTAGTGCCTCAGGCCCTGCAAAAACTCCTTTTGTAGTGCTGAGTAATAGGGTGTGTAAACAAAACAGTAGTAGCTCAGATGAGGAGAAAACAAATATTTCTTCACTGTTGCCAGGGAATGGTTTAGCATACTATATTCCACCTGATTCAAGAATTGCAGCACATCAAACACCATATTGATACACTGCACTTGTTGACATTACCTATGACTGTGGTTGCAAACTACACTGTGATCTTCCTCAGGTTAGTTCCAGAAGCGGTAAAACTGGGAAAATATAGAAGCTGACCTTGGTTATCCAAGATATGTGAAACTAGTGCAATAATGCAAGCAGACTTGCTTTTCTTTTCAGGTGGAGACATGTACTAGTCATCCATTCACTTTCTATAGAGTAGATACAGGTCTGAGTGCAAGTAATTTCTAATGTTATGAATTTTTAGAGGTAAGCCAGTCTTTAACTTTGTTTTGGGTCATGTTAACAGTACGTTTCTGCTTGCTGTTAAAGGAGTGGCAAGCACTGCATTACGCATAGCATTTTGCTAAAACAAGTTAGACTTGTTCTAGTGTTAAAATATTTTTTCCTCTCTGATGTGCCTTTAATTTGCTAACTCCTTTCTGTGGACATGGGCAATATGACATCTTCTGTAGCTGAGTTTATCTAGCTTATACATAAACAGATGCTGTCTGGTCTTTCAGGGTACTTTGAAAAGAGGAAGATAAACCAATGGCTGGGAAGAGTCTGTGATTGCATACAAATAGGTTTTTGACATTGTGGATGATGGCACAATTCAGGCACAGTTTTAGTTAGTCCAGGATTTGACTTTGTGAAAGAGCCGGGAGTTGACTACAGCTACTAATAGACAATCTTATGTGATGTTTACCCTAGACCCTCTGTTTAACCAGCTAGGCTCTTTCTGCGAAGAACTTGCCTGTAGGTGTCTGTCGTCATAGCAGGACTAGTAAATGTAGCCCAGTAGTACTTGCATAACTGCAATTTGTGAAACTTGGTTGATATAAAATGAGATTATTTTATCAATGACTCTAAAAAGGGCTATGTTAAAAATATGAACTATTAAATTTTTGTATTGACTTCTAATTGTAGCCTATGTAAATGCTTACCTGCTGAAAAATGGCGATTTTAATCCTCCAGGTAGTATTGTTTTGACTGCCTCTAACTACATCAGGAGGAAACCTTTTTTGTAAGATGGAACTTTAAATTGGATTAAAGGACTCAATTTTTATCTGGTACAGAGTATTTTACTTATGAGAACACTTGTTTAGGGTGTTGTTGACCACCCTTAAAATCATTTAGGTTTTGAAACCACAGTTTGAAGTGTGATTAAGTTTCTAATTGAGATCCTAATCTACTTTTTGTAATCTTTAGTACTGTATCTAGAGAGCTCTGAGGCTGGACTGATTTAGAAAACTTGATGGAATTAGTTATGCTGTATACTACAATAATAGAGTAAAACATTTCTAAGAAAAACTCTGTGTCTAGTAAGGAACATCAGAGGGCATTTTGTTCTCATTTGTTCTGTGCTATCATAGGTAGCTGAGGAATAAGATTTTTGCCTGATAGGTTTAGTGGTGCAGGGAGCAGTCTGACTCTTTAAATAATGTCCTGGGAAACCTTGCAGATATCCACTGGTGATGAAAAGAACTGAAGTTCTCTGAAGCAGAATTTGCCAAGGCTCATAACAAAACTTAATGGATGAGTTGTGTTTATTCCTTCAGGAATTTCCTGTTCATTTATAACAAGTGTGTCTAACCTTTCTAATTGGCTTTCTTAGGGTGGTGAGCATGCGCGAAGGTCCTCTCTTCTTAACAGTGATGAACTGTTGATTTACTACTATGATGATGTGAGAACAGCTTATGATATTTTCCAAAGGGGTGTGCAAGTATCAAGTAAGTCTAAAATTAAAAATTTTTTCAACAATATGTTAAGAACTAAAGGTCTGGGCTTTTCTGAAATGTAGTTGGGGATAGGGGATGTCTACCTAGCAATATGATAAACGTATTGGATGTGAGCTTTCTTGAAGGCAGATTTAACTGTGACCTCTTGTGAAGCAGAGTTGTGTGAATAAAGTCCAGTGCTGTGTTCCTTAGCCTAAATCGACTTGTTGCCTCTGTGTCCTTTCCCAGCTTCCCTCCCTGCTCCCCAACACCCCCCCACCCCCCCACCCCACCCCCCCCCAAAAAAAAGGTTTGTCTTCTGAAAGTGTCTGCAAAGAATCTAGAGGCTTAACACAGACTGTAGTTAGTGTGGTGTCAGGGATTAAATTTGGGTAACTTTTGATTATCTTTTTTAGATAATGGTCCATGTCTAGGTGTTAGGAAACCAAACCAGCCGTATGAGTGGATCTCCTATAAAGAGGTAAGTAGTCTCTCTAACTTAGTGCTAGACCTGCTTTTTGTTTGCTGAGACCATTGATACAACATCCAGTAATGTGATGTAACAAATATTAATTATTTATAATGTTTTAAAGGAGTAGCAGAATATTGCAGAAAAGTCTTAGTTCCTATTAGAGTATCTTAAAGGAACAGCCTCAGATATGTGCAAGGGGGAGAAGAGTATCTCCTGCACTTGGTTTATTAATTTATTTTTTTTCAGAAGTTTTTGGGTTATCTTGGCAGCTTTTAGCATCTCATGGCAGAATTGTTCAGAACTTGGACGCTGCCTCTGAAGGGCTGCAGCTTTGAAGCAGCATTCAGGGACTGAGACTGCTACTACTTGAGGTGCTTGCTTCGGAGAGGCTCATTTTACACTGGGAAAAGTCCCATCTACAGATGTTACTTGTGCTTCTTGACAACTTGTCTCCATAGTGCTGAGTGATGGTTGTATAAGGCGTTAACAGAAACACTTCTAACTAGTAGCATGCTTCTTCATGATTGCTAAAAATATCTTTATGCAAATCTTTTAACAGCTGTGCACTTTTAGGTCATTCCTGATTTAATCAGTTGTCTTCAAATTTGCATAAACCTTGCCTATTGCATACTGCTAAGGTCATTAAACGCCTTTTGTATGTAGCAGACCTCACTTTTTCCAAGGTGATTCTGCTGTGCGCTTGTTAGGTGCAACCTCTCTTTAATAAAGCTTTGATGTTTGAGTTACGTGACTAACATGGATTCAGGTCATGTGCTATATGGAAAGAATTTGGAAAATGGCCTTCTGAAGCTTCATATATAGAACTGGCTGGGTTTTGCCTCCATATTCTCCTGCTTTTTGACGGGAGAAATGCTATTCCCATAGGCACCAAATGAAACAGAAGGGGTACATGTGTAGTGCTTGTGATTGAGCAGGAATATAATGCTGAATCATTCCAGGTTCACTTCTGGGGTTTAATACAGATAAAACAGCTTTTTCTGTGTATGTGAGCTTAACATTTAAACTTAACCCTTTCAAGTCCAACTGGATTAAGTGTCTCCCACTACATACTGAGTGCAAGTGTAGTATCTACAATCAGTACAGTGTAATGAAGCTGCAATATTGGGGTTATCAAGGTCACAGAGGACATCCAAAATAGCCTAGAAAACTTCTGTCTACTTCATACTAGTTATTGGCCTTCTTTTTCTAAGACTTAAGGTAAAATAATGTTGAGGGGTGTACACTGATGTGCTTGCTCTCAATTATTTGTCTTCTCTCTTTTGTCCCTCCAGGTTTCAGACAGAGCTGAGTGTGTGGGCTCTGCATTACTCCACCGAGGCTTCAAGCCATCTCATGTTCAATATATAGGAATCTTTTCACAAAACAGACCTGAGGTAATTTAATTGACAGTGTGTGTATTGGTGATCTAGCTGTTACTGAAGTGGCCCACAGTGAGCTTCCCTACTTGGAGCCCATTTGATGTTGGGAAAAGGCTAAAGATTGATATTGTAGACCCCCAAACCACAGACATGGCATCCTTAGCCAAGAACCAAAACTGACAACTGACACAACAGTTAGTGTCTTGCATTGTTGGTGTGTTGTTTTTTTTTTTGCTCCCAGAGCTGAATGCAGAAGGCTGGAGAGCAGGAAGAGAATCAGGGAATCCAGAAGAACTTATTCTCTTCTCTTTCCAGTTTATAGAGGAGGCTTGTTTGATGGGAAGCTAACGTGGTACTTAGTGAATGTTATCACCATTTGCTTTGCATTACCTTGTACTCCAATGTCACTTTTTAAGAGAAAGTGGTTGGAAGTCAGAAGGGGGTGTTAAAACCCTTCAAAACACAAAAACGCATAGTAATTAAATATTGGGACAAATAAGAGATAGCAAAAGGTGGTAGTTCTATCTCTGCCAGAGGCCCTGGGCACAAAGATTCTGGGAGGGAGACCTGCTGATGAAGACAGAAATTGAAAATCAATTGCAGTTTAATAAAGGGGCAGAAAGACTAAGGGAAGTGACATAATTAAAGAAGATCACCTGACAAAGCAAAATGATGTTACGAAGCTGAGACAACTATGGGGATACTTAAACTGATTAGTTAGTGTTTATCCATTTTAACCCAGAAGTCATTCTAGATTGCTGTTTCTAAAAATGCTATGAAATATTAAGTCAATATTTATTCTCTAGACTTGTTCATTAAATCTACTTAATAGGACTGAAGTTCTCAAACCTATGTTTATGTGCTTAGTAGCTTGAGCTGGTGCTTGCTGCATTAAGCTAGTTCAATCCAAACCTGTATTAAGATAGACTGGTTCCTAAGTTTTTGTCAAAAATATGCTGTCCCTCTTGATTAAACACTCCCAGCTGGATGCCATTATCTAGAGCCATCTACAGTGTTGACAGGGTTAGAAATTGCATCCGTGTCTTGGGTCATGCTGGATAACAGCTTGCTGTTGGATCTCTTCTGATTTCAGTTTGTCACTGTCTTCCCTGCTGTCATTAAAATGCAAGCTGTGTGACAAGTGACCTTGAACCACTTCTTCCTTTCCCAAACTACACCACAAAAAAACCTTACTTCTAGCCTTGTATAGATGAAGAAAAACACTTTTTCCAGACTCTTAAATCTGCAGTAGTTTGCTGCTTGGAATTTTCCTGCTGGAATTTCAGTTCTAACAGCTCGTTTTATTTCTGCAACAAAAAAGGCTGGGATATCACAACTAGGAAGCTGTTAAATGACATGATGTTACAGACTCTTCAGTTCAATCTCCTGTGCTTATAACATTATGAATGGGAAGTAAAAAAGGGAGCCAGATGTTAGTGTTGTGTCAATTTGAACTGTTTCTCTCTAGACCTTTGAGTGCGAAGTCTTTGACTGCTGGGTCAGTGCATTTTTCTAAAGGAGAGCACGGTAGTGTGGTCTGTTCTTGTATCAGAGACAAGATGTGCTTGAGTTGCATTGCTTCAGCGGGCTTTGAGTTGGGTCAGGAATGAGCTGGAAAGACTTGTTTAAGACAGCAATTTTAAATCTGGGATTTTCCCTGCTGAAAACTAGTGGATGGGTGTTGTGACATCCCCAACATAATTGCTAATCCAGACAGGAAATTATGTGAAGCTTTTTGTGTGAAATGATTCACATTTGTCAGTTCAGGGAAAAAACTGCTGGGGAAACCCCCTAATGGGGAAAACCCTAACGTGTTACTTAAATATCCACAAAAAAATCCTAAACTTGGATTTATAAATAAAAATATTACTTTCTCTAAGTAACTGGAAAACAGATGATTTCTTCTGCAAGCAAGGAAGTAATGTTTTGGATTGAGAAAACAGGACAGTGATACACAGTGTCCCTTAAGAGAAGATCAAAGCCATGTCAGAAAATATATTGAAACCTTCAGACTGTTGTCTGTATTCAGTACTAGCTGTTTGCTTGGGCTTTGAGAGAGAACTGAAGTGTCAAGGTTTGATATTTGCATTTAAATACTTTGAACTTTAGAAGCTAAAATCAAAGAAAAATGTCTTGGTAGTCTAGAAAATAAAGATGCTGGCTGTTGTATTGAGAAGGATGGTGTGAAGAATTGTTGGAAGCTGCAACAGGAAGCTTTTATTGCTCTGTGCAGCTTCTGAAGTCTACTGTAGTAGACCCCCACCCTATTAACTACTAAACTTCAGTCTGCTGAACAGCAATACAGTTGCCCCCTTGTTACATGTACAGGTGGATGCTATCTAGGAAAAAATATTCAGTGGACCCTTTCATGGCTGGTATAGGTGTGCCTGCTTAGACTTATCAGTATGTCTAATGTCTGCATGAAAGTCTAGCTACCTGTTAGTTGGCCTTGTACCAGTTTTATAAGAAAACTTTTTGGACAAGAAGAGTACAATTTATCTATTGCATAAATGCTTTCAGAAAAATTCCCTGCATTTAAGGCTGTCTCAATCATACAGAACTTACTGAAGTAAACTTGCCCCTAATAAACGGTTCATAAAACTGAGATTTAGCAACTTTGTGAACATAGACTCTATATTAGATATTATATGGAATAACCAGCTGAATGATGTTTAAATTTGTCATCGTATGGGGATGAGGTAACTGGCTAGTGTCCTGCAAAAACACTGGAAAGTGTGACAGTTCGGGTGTGGGGACGGGAAATAAGCACCCTTGTTAATGCAATCCTTGTTGAATTGTAAATTCTGATAACTTTTAAAGATGCATGTTGTTTGGTTCATGTAACTGGAACTGGGTAAAGGTATTGTCTAAGAATTTTTGTCACTCTTTGATGGGGAAAAACTGAAATGTTCTGGTTCCACTGGCCTTTTCATGTTGGAGGCTCCCATTTCAGGAATAGCATGCTACCCTGTGTTTTGGTGTAGCTAGCTGTTTACAAACTATACCTAATAGCTACTATCTGGAAAAAGAATTACATCACTATCTTACCTTGATCATACTTTGGGTGAAACCAAGCTTGCTGTGAGGCATTGTCAGCTTGCATCACACCCAATAAGGCTGCAATATCCATTATGTTTGAGTACTGCAATTGTTAGCAGGCAAATCCTTCTTATTGCAGCTTGCAGGGATGTAATTGCATTTTTATAGAAGTCTTCAGATTAGATTCCTTTAAAGAATGGTTAGTCTTCAGAAATTCTGAGAAACTTTCTGGGGCTGGTTTTCCAAAGGAGTTCTAGTTAACTACACATATTTCATGTCTGGCCATCAGATGAGATGCAGATAATGTAGAAGTAAGAACACTGTATATATAAATTTGATGTGTCAAGACATGAGCAAGTCTTTCTCCAATTCTTATACCATGGTAATACAGAATATTGAAGGCTTTGGCTACCTCAGTAACCTAAAACAGAAAAAAATACTGTGCTCTTACTCAAAGTCTCTTTCTGTTAATAGGTAAACTAAGGAGACAGTTAATGTTTTACTGTTTTTCAAAAGTACTTAAAATTACTCTTAGATGCAGAGTGGAATTTTACTGGATTGGATTCTTTCCCATAGGTCCTTATTGTTTGTTTTTTCTTTCTTCCATCCACAAATTAAACTTAGGTCTTCGAAGTAAACAAATGATGCAAACTGCTGCTTATTTTTTATAATGACTTGTCCGAATGAGCTCTGTCCTATTAGCTTCCTTCTTAGAATCCAAATATGAGTCTTGCTCGGAGGTCTGCTACAACTTGCCTAGTGACTTGCATCTCTTCTTTTTGTGCAGTGGGTTATCATTGAACAGGGATGCTATGCATTCTCCATGGTGGTGGTGCCACTCTACGATACACTGGGAACTGAAGCAATTACCTACATTGTGAACAAAGGTAGGACACTTTCAGTAGTTCAGCAACTGTATGTATGATGGCAGAGCTGAGCGAGGGCAGAACTGTAGTCTTCAGAAGCCTTCCATTACCATGTTCTGAAGTATCTATGGATCTAGTCTAAACTCGTCATATTGATAATGTTGTTCTCCTTCATCAGCTGACTTGTCGCTGGTTTTCTGTGACAAACCTGACAAGGCTAAACTTCTGCTAACCAATGTGGAAAAAGGGGAGACTCCAATACTCAACACCATTGTTATCATGGAGTCTTTTGGCATGGATCTTGTGGAACGTGGCAAAAAGTGTGGGGTGGAAGTCTTCAGCATGAGAGAACTAGAGGTAAGCATGCTTAACCTACTTTACTGCTTTCATCCCGTTTACTTGTGGAAGAAGACAGTGTCTGAACAGATTTTTAGGACTGAACAAAATGTGGTAGGTTAGTTTCAAAATACTTAACTATCTCTTGATTGAAGCTTACACAAAAAAATTTTAAAAAAAAAAAGGAAAACAACTTGCTAATAGTATATCACAATGGTCAAAACTTAAGTGTATATGCCAAGATGACAGAACAAAAGCTTGTTAATATAGTCCAGACTGAACATCAGATCTGAGTGTTAAGGCTTGCCCCTGTGAAACAGATAATTATATACTGTGACTAATACTTCAGAAATACTTATTTCAAAAAGAACCTGTGTAGGTTTTAGTCTTGCCAAAAATGACGTCTTCCCCTGTACACTGAATCTACAAAATGTTTTCTGGGGAGGAGAAAAATGGCAGTAAACTGTTCCAGGATAAGCTTATGGTAGTGCAGGGGAATGAAGACTTCCAGCTTTTGGAAGTAGAAACCAATTTGTTTAGCCACCTAATGTTCAAGTCTTGGTTTTGCTTGTAGTTATTTTGTCTGCATAGATATTATGCAAGTTTATTTCATAACTTCACTCATTATTTGGAGAAGAACTCTGTCCCAGGATCAAACTGCATAAAGTACATCTTTACTGTGAGATCATGAAACCGGGTTTAGCTTGGTTCCAGCTGGAGTTCTGGTAAAGGCTTGGCTCAGTAGGACTTGAATATCTCCAAATAAGTGTTCTTGTCTTGTGCAGGTGTCAGTAACTGGTGTGAAATACTTCATTTTGCTGAACTTGTTTTCGCAGCAGTCTTTACTGCTATGTTAACAGGGCCACCTTCTGGTAAAGATGCAAAAATGCCAGCATGTCTTTTTAAAAGATGATTAACCATATTGTAGCTATAATCTCAGCAAGACTGTCAATTTGGGGCTAAAAACATTATGTAGAGTAAGTGACTTATATAGCTCATTAGCAGAAGGGTTGGGTTAAACATAGAAAAAGATTGCCCAGCTGCAAGCTGGTACACTAAAATCAGCTTCTTTCCTTGAGTTGAACTCCAGTTTTTGGCAGAGGAAGATGCTTTCCACTGGATCTTCTAGCCACAGAAAAACAAAACTGGGGGTGAATGTTAACTTTAAGTTAGAAGTTTAGATGCTTAATTAGTGACTTCCAGTAGTACTTTGTAGCTCTTACTTAACAACACTTGATGTTTGGATTAATGCAGTAATAGATGCTCCAAGAGCCTTTTCTCTAAATCTCAGAAGTTAGGCAAACAAATATTTCTAATAGTGTTTCAGTGAGCAGGAATAAGTTTTGTCACACCTTTTTTTTTTTAAAGGGTTAGAGGCTTTTAGTGTCTCCTGAAAGGCAACTATGAACTGTTTAGGAGTTTAGATTAGAATTGAATTAATATTTCTAGCTTTAAGTACTTTTTTCTGGATTTCTGGCTTGAGTTTATTCCTCATCTGTGTCTTATAGGTTATGTAATCAGTTCCTCTCTATCTCCCAGATGCTGTAAACTTGGTTTCTGATACCTAATATTTGTGCGTATGTTGTGGCTACTTAGAGCTGAGTAGCTGCGAATAAATGGCAGTTCAATAGGAAGACATGTTGGAGTTCTATTCTAGGAGATCAAAAGAAGTGTGTGGAGATCTTAGCTGTATATTCAGTAAATTTTACTCAAAACAGGCTGTAGGGAAGTATTGAGCTTCCAGTGCTACTTGAAATGCAGATGCTATTTTGAGCAGACAGCTGTGCTGTCATAGTGGCAAATTTTTCTGTTTCAAAATGTCAAATTTACAGGTATGGGAATGTTACCAGACATTCCTTTTTTCTTAAACCTATTTGGGTAATCTGAGGTGCATCATACTAAAGAGAGTCTAGGGCTAGTAAAGGAATGCATGGTGCTATGTGTACTTGGAATGTAAAGACAATGGTTGATGTGTCTGCCCTCAAAGGGTGCTTCCAAATCTATACTTAACAAAAGGTCCATTTTAATTTGCATAAGTCCTTAAGCTAGTATTATTTCTAGTCTTAAATAGGCATGAGAGTAATAAGTCTTGATATGAATCGTTAAAGTTCATAGATACTGATTATTGGCTTTCAAGTCTTTTCTCTTAATCGTTATGTCCTTGATGATAAAAGGATCTTCTTGGTATCCAGTCTCTTCTGCCTAAAGAACTATGATGTCATTAATGGTCAGGCCTGTATAATCATAAGGAGGGAGAGGGAAGAAGAGGTTCTGGAGGAGAGAACCTTGTGCTTTCTACTCTTTACTATAAAAGATGAACAAACCACCAATGACCCTTCATGGGGAAGCTCAGTCTTCCTTCCCACCAGCAGTGATGTTGGTGCGAGGTGCTTACTGAGATGAATCTTGTTTCATCTATTCAACAGTTGTCAGTGGCACATGTCTTCTGCATGAGGAGTAGGATTGATTACCTGATGGCCATGGCTTGTCATAACACTGTTTAACCTTGAGCTTTTCTAGTGAGTGACTTCTGGTTTGCTAGCTGGGAAAAAAACCTATGAGTTTGTTACTAATTTTGTACCTGTAGGACATGGTAGTTATTCTATATATCTTTAAGAAGTCCTTTGAAGCCTTTGCTACTCTACAATAGTTAAAATACCTTAACAGACAGTCTAAATAATGGAATATTATGGTGTTTGTAAAGTTTGTCTGGTAGACTTAAAAAGTTACATGCTCATGTCTAAACTGTCACTCCCCCTTCTCTCCTTTCTGTAGGAGCTGGGAAGATCACACAGGCAAAAACCTATGGTAAGTATGAAACTAGTTCAAGTGACAATCTGAAGCTGGATAGCATTCTCTAGATGAAACTAGGAGATCTCCCTATTTCCCTTAGCTCAAAAGTCACACTAGTATTTCAGTGTTTTGTGCAGTAAAATCTCTTTCCTTGTTATCTTAACCATACTAATATTTTCTTAACTCTCATAGCCTCCAAAGCCAGAAGATCTAGCAGTCATCTGTTTCACCAGTGGAACGACAGGTACACCTCACTTTATTATTCAGAATTTATTATTCTGTATGTGCAAAAGTAATTCAGAAGCCCTCCTACTTTTTTCAAGCCTCTCCCCTGCTGCTGCATCTTTTTGGCAAGTAGTAGCTGGGGAAGTTATATGGTAAGGCTCCCTTTGATTTTTCCCATTAATCAATACAGACTTGCAGTACTGGGAGGGTGGAGGTGTTACATTTGTGGGCTTTGAAATAAGTACTGAACCTGTATTTCCACTATAATAAGGGCTCTGCTTCAGACTTTCAATTATTCCATAGTCTTTTTTTGTCCTGTATTAGCAAAATTTGCTGCTTAACTTTAAGCGACTGTACTGTAAGACCAAAACAGAAAGACTGTCTAGATGTCACACTTGACATTTGCGAGTTAATGTCCAACACTGGCAGGGAGCAAAAGGGAAGAGTACAATGACAAGGTATGCTTAAAGCAGATATGAGAACAGAAATTAGTCTGGTTTTGATAGCTGCATCTTCACAGAAGTGTTGAATTTTGAATGAGAAGCTTGTCGAAGAAACATGACATTTTCTTAAGGATTTGCTCTCCTTATGAAATTTGAGGACTTTGCACAAACTTACTACTTAACTGTTACCAGCTATTCTTGAAAGTGTTAGCTAATTCTCTACCTTTGTTTAATTGATGTGCAAAGAAAGGTATTAATATCAAAGAAGGGACTGATTGATTGAAATGCTATTAGATTAGTTTTACCACTGCTTGGTAACTTAAAGGATCTAAAAATTTCACTGTTGCATCCTGATGTGCTTCTTCCTTAGGAGATCCCAAAGGAGCTATGATCACTCATCAAAACATAGTCAGCAATGCTTCAGCTTTTGTGAAAACTACAGAGGTAAACTGCAAAGGTTAACATTGTGGATTTCCATGAGGGGAAGAATCTCAGGAGTAAAACCAACACTGAAATCTCTTTAACTTTGGTCTTGTCTTTTAGTAAGATCCAAGTGAAAATGTAACTTGACAGCACTCTGCCCATGCTAGGTCAGAAGTCAGTGTTTACTAGTTTCTTCTCTCAGGGTCAGGAACCTGACAAACTTACAATTTGGTCTGATCCAAGCAAAATGTTACAAAGATCCTGATGTAGATCTAAATTACATTCTGTCACAGGCTTATAATGTTTGTTATTAGCAAGGAAGCAGCATGACTCTATTTTTGTGGTACAGTGTTAATTTTAGTTTACAGTAGACTACTAAAGTTCATCTGCAGGCTAGCTAAGACAGTTCTAACATAGACAGATGTAATCAAGAATACAGTTTTATTTATTTTGCCAAGTATTCTGTATATAGAATTGTTTTTTAAATTAAGCAACTGGTCTCACAATTAGATCATGTAAGGTACTTTTGATACAAACTTTATGGTAAATTGGATAAGCAGACTTTCTGATCTAAGATGAAAGTGTGTATTTTTTTTTAAAAACCCTAAGGCATACTACTTGAACTGTTTTTATTCCTTGTCCCTCCCAGTGTATATAATGGACCTTTCTGTGGTTTCTATCAGACTTTGTTTCTATTCATAATTGCATGAATGATAAGTTGTAATAATCTGCTCACTGTACTCATTTCTGCAGTGTGTGTTTACTCATACTAGAAGTCATTGCTGTAATCTTTTTAATGAAAGACAATGCAGCTTCATTGCAAACAAAACTGAAGCAAGGACTGTGCTAGAGTTTAGATACTAGATTTCATTGTTGTGTTTAACTTGGGCAAAATAGAGAATCAATGAGAATAAATTTAAATTTTACTAACACTTTCAGAAAACATTTATGCCTTCCTCTGATGACGTTCTGATATCTTTCCTGCCCTTGGCTCATATGTTTGAGAGAATCGTTGAGGTAAGCATCTGTTTGTTGTAGTGAACTATAGGGAAGCTTGCTTTTCTTAAAGAATGTGTGTCTCTTGAATCCCAGTGATACATGCCATTCCTTTTTTGACTCTTGCACATGTGTATGAAAGCTTGAGGTAAAGTTCAGGAAAACAGTATCCCATAAACAATATCCATTGAGTCCTAGACAGTTGGTTTTCATGCTGAAACGTAAACATTAACCTTAGAGCTAGGGTTAATAAACTGGTGTACTAGAACATGAGACAATCCCTTAGCACACACACACTGCCTAGAAATTCCTTGTAGTATAATCAGTGCATTATGAATTCATACCATTCTTTAGTCTGCAAACTTTACAAATTTATAATGTGGCATCCTGCTTGCTTACACAAAACTAATTTTAAGTTGGCTAGACTTACCATTGCTTCCAAGAAACTTCAGTAAAAGGAAGGGATTTTGTTTCAGTGGAGTTCTCTTCCAGGAAACGAAAATGGCTTTTAGTGCCATGTAATGACAAACCTTGAAGTTCTCCTGGATAGCTTGTTTTGCCATATAGCAAAACCTGGGGCTTCATTTTTGAGGATGAAGGGGCTCAGGTTGTCTTAATACTGTTAGTCTTAAGGACCCCTGAGCCCATAGTTAGGTGGTATGCATTACTGAAAGGGTGCAATTTTCTCAAACTTCTTATATAGAGGCATGGGTATTTCATTATTGTACTTAGTAAAGTTGAATTAACACCTCTCCCTTAGTTGAGATTGCAAACTTCTGTTGAAGGTAGTCATGTCCCAATTTATGTAGGGAAATAACAGGCTCTGTGCAAGTGTGAAAAGGCACATGGACTCAGGATTTCAGTTGGGAATCCTGAGCTTTCTATCAAAAGTGTGTACATATACACATATAAAAATGCATATATGCATGTGGGTGTATATATGTATGTTATGAAGACTGGGAATAGAGCCTAACTGAGGTGTACAGGTGCCCTTAGGCTTTCAGCACTCTTTCTCCTGGTAACCTGGATACCAGTTATACTTCAGTGTCTGTTTTACTGATGCCTGTCTTGCACCAGAAGGTACAAGCTCTGTAGGTAACAGCTCTGCTCTTGATCATGCAGTAGAAACAGGATGGGAACTTGTATTCTAAAGGATAAAATGAGAAGAAAGTGTTTGGATCTCAGTATTCTTCTGCTGTTTGAGGTTTTTACAAAGTAGGTGATTACTTGCTCAATCTCCCTATGTTCTATACAAGAAAACTTTTGGTAGAAAGGAGAAAAGATTTACTGTTTGGGGTAGGTATGAACACAAGCTATGTGAGAAGCTATCTTTAGAGACCTACCCTTGTTGTAAAGTTGATGCTTGCTGATTTTTGGCTTCTGAAGTTAGAGGGTCAGTGAACTTGACAGGACAAACGTGTTCCCACCTAGCAAAGGCAGTTACTGCTCAGTCCATCTGGACTGATGCATTTGCTGCTTTTTAGCAGATGGTGACAAAGCACAGGTGAAGGGGAAAAGTGACACTTCAGCATGTCTCGTGCAGAAAGGATAAGAATGGATGGCAGGGAATGAAGGAAGAGGTGTTACGGAGGAAGCAGGAGTAAAAAACCAAGTAGGTATAGATAAAACCAAGAAGAGTAGAGATGTTAAAAAGAATAAACCTAAACAAATAGGTGTGGGGGGTGGAGCTTCTAGACTCTTAGTAGAGAATGTAGAACACAACAGGATTAAGTCTGCCTTCCTTGGTGTAGGTCTGAAGTGATGCAGAAGTAAGTAGTGGTTCTGCTAGAATCCTCTAAAGAGTGGTTTGATCACCTAACAATAAATCCTCTGCTCACATTGGTCCTGTGAAACAGGAAGGAAAACCAGAGTGCAGGAGAATAGAAATCAAGGCAGAAATCCCTGCTGGACCAGCAAATAGCGTGTACTGACTTTAAATGCAGAATTTCTTAGCATATAGCAGGGAACAAACAAAGGTCTAGACTTTTTAAATAAGCTTGTTAAATACTTAAAATAGAGAAGTTCTGCTTTTCAGTCTTGCTACCTCTGAGTCATTGGCACTGCCTTATTTGTCCAACTGCTCTTTTTGGATAGGGGGTTTTGTGCTATATCTTATTCTATCAAAGTCCTTGGCCTGTATACACCAGGCATGTCTTGCTACTTGGTCTTTCTAGTCCCATCCTATAATCTGAGAATGCTGCAGAAAACTAGTCCAGAAGCTTGAGAGGATTTCAGGTGGATCCTGCACAGTCCACTCTGCATAGGATTGTTATACTTGTACAGCTAGAATACATTATACATCCCATGTTTTCAGAGTGTTTAATTTTTTCTAACAGTGTGTTGTTCTGTGCCATGGAGCTCGGATAGGATTCTTTCAAGGGGATATCAGACTACTTATGGACGACCTAAAAACACTGCAGCCAACTATATTTCCTGTAGTACCAAGACTGCTGAACAGAATGTTTGACAAGGTAAGTCCACAGGCACAAGTCTAGACCTGTGCAGGGTTTTAAGAGACTTCATGAAGTTTGTGTTGCCAGGGTAGGAGTAATTGTTGTGCTCTGGTATGTTAAATTGTCATGCTAACAAATCTGTGTATCTCTTTTAGAAAGAGTTGAAAGTGTGGGGAATAGTACTGGTTGTATTAAAACACTTTCAGGCAGGAAATACAAGTGTTGAAAAGTCTGACTAGGGGGACTTGGTTCTCTCTAGCTTGATTAATGACTTAGTGTTTTGCTCTGACCAAGTTATTTAAGTCCGGTCTACAACACGAACATGAGGCTTAGCATCTGCATGCCACGCTTTTCGCATCTGACTCATGGAGTGGAATTTGCAAACCAGGGTCAGGTATTTGCCTGTGCTTGCAGGGATGTGTACGCAGGGAGAACCATAAACCAGCCAGTCGGGACTGCTGGGGAGAAGGTGTGTCTGCAGCCCCAGTCCCTCCTGTGCTTGCTGCTTGCCTGCTCAGGGACACCTGAGATGGGAATTCAGAAGTAGATTATTTCTTGGACTTCAGATTTTAAATCATCCTCTTGGATATGGATGACTGACTCTTCTTAGGATGCAGCCAGAGGAGTTGAAGGCTATAGTAAGTCCTGTGACTGCTAAAAAACCGGCAGAGCTGTCTATGCTGTCTTAGCCAGGACAGTGCTCTAATCATGAGACTAGAGGAACAGCAAGTAATACAAGGTTCTGTTTGGCCCCAGGAACAAATAGTGCAACTCGGATCCATTTGGAGGGGAGGAAATCCTGAGACCAGCCTGTAGTGCTTAAAATATAGCCCCTTGTTCTGCTCACGCATTCTGTACTGCAATTTGAGAAGCAGAGCCAAAGCCGGGGACTCTTCTCCTTTCATGATGTCCACTTGCTTGTTAACCGTGGTGCCCTGAGGCTTTCACGCTTCTATGGCACTGTTTCAACCTCACCCAGCCTTGCAGTAACCTAGCATGTGAAGTTAACAAGAGGGAAATTGGGGTGACAGAGGGAAGCCATAATGCTGAATAGCTGCTGGGTCTTTCCAAGCGAACATACTAATCTGTGGTCTGCTGTTGAGTCTGCTCTGTGGCTTCCTGAGAATAACTAGAAGGAGCGTTTGAAAAATTACCTAAAAAGCAAGTTTATATATGGAAGACAGATCTCCATTTAGTGTTTCTGAAGGGACCTGCATCTCCTCAGAAAGCCCTGTGTTACTTTACATATTATGATGGTGTGGTGTGCTTCTCAGAATATGCTGAGGATTATATACTCAATATTAATTTTGATCATAGTGGAATAGAAAATTAAAACATCCATTTTCATTCATTAATTTTAATGAAAAACTATACATTGAAACAGCATTGCACAGTATGATGGGAAGCAAGAATTAGTTAAGTGCTAATTTTGGTGGACATCTCTTGAACTGAGGTAAAGCCAAAATCAAAATCTGCAAGTATTTCTTACTAGAATTAAGATGCCTACCAAGAGGTTGTTTAATTTACTTGGTTTTCACTGTTAAGAATCTCTATGCATGCTTCTGTAAGAAAAAGGGAATGGTAGTCTGTGAGGCTTCTAACCAGAGATCGTCTATCTTAATAGATTTTTGGACAGGCAGATACTTCATTAAAGAGATGGATGCTGGATTTTGCTTCCAAGAGGAAAGAAGCAGAACTCAGAAGTGGTATAGTTAGAAATAACAGTTTCTGGGATAAAGTCATCTTCCGCAAAATACAGGTATGCTGAGTCTAAATTTGCAATTGCTGAATTTCATATGAATGGTTATAATCTGGTATGGCTTTCATCACTGATTAAAGACTACCTTGCTACTCAGAATAAGAATCAAAGCTGTCTCTTTATTTCTAACTCCATTTTTTCAACTCCCTTTGTTCTAGTAGTATCAGCTAACTGTATTAAGGAAGTTACTCTAAAACAGCCTGGGGATTCTCTTACTACTTTGAAAGCAAACGCTGTCCTTCTGAAGGAGGAATACTAAATGTGACACAGTGCCACCTGTAGCCCCCACTGTCTCCTCACTGTTGGTCACCAGCAAGTTATGCCTGCTATTATATCTGGCACTCACTTGCTATGGCCTTGACTTTGGTTGTACAACATGCTGCTGTGGCTGCTTTTTATAGCATTCAGGATGTATGAGAAGCTGATACAAGGCAGTTAAAAATAAATATTGCTGTAAGGCTGTGACTTAAGCTCTTCTGACTTTTGGCAGAGTCTGCATTGCAGCAACACCACAGCATAGTCTTTGTAGATACTGTATGTTTGAGATACTGTTTCTTCCAACCACTAATGAGATTAAAAACACTGCGAGAAAGACAGCTTGCAATGGGAGACTAAACGTTAATCTTTAACATTTGTGGGTGGCACTGTGGGTGAATAGTGGCTGAGGATAGGATGGAAAAAGACTCTGGAAATCTCTCTAAAATGCTTTTGGTGTCCACAGTATCTTGTGTCTGTTGTAGGCAAGTTTGGGAGGAAAAGTAAGGCTGATGGTTACAGGAGCAGCACCTGTATCTGCAAGTGTACTGACCTTCCTGAGAACAGCTCTTGGCTGTCAGGTGAGTTTCCTGGCCTTAATTGTAAAACATAAGATTCTAATACCCAGTTCCATCTTTGATGTTGGAGCATTTCTAGAAGTCTGTGATTATATGGATAACTCTTTCTGGCATTCTTCTTGGAGACCACACAAGTGGGTACTCCTTTCTAGATTTTATCTCTCAGTCCATTGAGATTTCTGTATTCATCCCAAAGTCTTTATTATAACTGAAGTAACCAGCTGAACTGTCTTAAGGGAAAATTTTGCGGAGGGGGCTGCTGTAAGCAATAATTAATGTTCTTAGATTAAGTTTCTGGGGTTTGCCTCGCTTACAGAAGTATTCATAACTACTGTAGAGAATTTAATCAATGTGATGATATTGTAGTGGTGTTGTGTTGAAGATTAGACAGTGGAGAATCAGACTGCACACGTTGCACTTATTTTCAGAGCCTCTTCAAAGTATATGCTTTTTGAGGTAAAATATGAATAACAACATTACAGGATGGAACAAATGGGTTGAAATAAATTTCAAGGGTATAAAACATGAAAACACTCTACAGTGTGAGGCTTCTGTGACTTCATGAAGTTCTTCAGTAGTGTGCTGGTGTAGCAATGCATTCTGCACAGAAAAGGGACACCTGTCTTGTATGTAGTAATCACAGAGCTGTGTTGGGGTATAGGGATTCTGTTCCTGGCTGCCTTGGACAAACCTGTCCTTAAATGATGTGAATGAAGTCACTGCTAATGCCACTGTTCTTAGTTTTTTTCTCTTACTCCCTCTGTTCCTTTTTGTTTTGGTCTATACAGGTGTCACATAGCATGTGAAATTGAGTGAAACTTTGAGTAAATGTTGGAACTGTAGGTGGAATATTGGCACTTAAAATTGTGTATTGTGATATTGTTTTTAGAAGATGCTGGGAATTTTGCTAAACTCAAATTTAAACAACTAGAAAAATAATTAAATATTACTTTCATTTTAATGAAGAAACTGTATGTTGAAAAGTAAGAATC
Source organism: Strix aluco (assembly GCF_031877795.1). Lineage (NCBI taxonomy): Eukaryota > Metazoa > Chordata > Aves > Strigiformes > Strigidae > Strix > Strix aluco. The sequence continues at coordinate 36,764,599 of NC_133934.1, forward strand.
TTCTGGTTTCACATCCTAGTTCTATGAAGGTTATGGACAGACTGAATGCACAGCTGGATGCTCACTGTCACTACCTGGTGACTGGACAGCAGGTATGGTGTTTTAACAGTCTGCCTGTTTGTTAAATTTCAGGATGCTACAGAGTCTGATCACATGTAGTCTTCACTAACACCTATCATGAAGTATAAGATTCTGTCTGTCTTCAAGTGAAGTAAAGTTTTGAAGGGATCCCTTTAAGTTTCTGCCGCTAAATTGCTAGGAATGTTCAGTAATCCAAACTTAATAGGCTTTGTCCTTGTAAGTTGAAGTGGATTTAGGAGAGGGGAGGTCATAGTATCAACCATTGTAATATTTACAGAATATGAGTCTGCTGTATATAAACACAGTGCTGGAAATTTAAATGGAATTTTTCAGTGTTGGAACAGTCTGCATTTTCCTTGGCTGTTATATTTCTGTCTCCCTAACTGAAATAATACTGATAGTTGAAACTATAGTGGGACTTCTGCTACTTAAATGCATTCATTGAGAGCATCCTAATTACAAGAAAAAGCAAGCCTGTACATGGTATAGATTGTAACATTCTAGGGATATCTGAGAATGTTTCAGTCCCAGCAAATTTAAGCTATTACTGTACTGGTATTGGTGTAGTACATTAGCAGAAATGAGTTTTTTACATCTTTTTTTACTTTAGCATGTAACCAGCTTGTTGTTTTAAGAACCTAACTTTTTAAAAAAGGAGTTCAGGCTGTTGAAGTGTTACTGTATTTAATAGGTCATGTTGGAGCACCCATGCCATGCAGTATCATCAAGCTGGTTGATGTACAAGAAATGAATTACTTGGCTGCCAAAGGAGAGGGTGAGGTAAGTAATTTCAAAAGGTCCATGTGAGCCTCTTATGCAATCTTGGAAAATGTTTTTTGTTCCTGAAATAGCTAACTGTTTGAGTTTAGTAACATGGCCTGTAACTAAAAATCAGACACCTGTCTTGCCTGCATGCAATGTCAGATAACTGTTCACAGAAGCAAAACAGAAAATAGTGTATTGAGGGGAGAAAAAGCGGATTACTGTGGGATAACAGATTACTGTGTGTTTATGGTTGTATGACCAACATGCCATCTTCCAGCTGTGGGATAGCTGAGAAGCTAGCTATCTTGTACTGCTTTTATTCTTCAGTAAAATGCTAGTAGAGGGCTTCCCCCAACCCCCACTGCCAAGTACTGGAGAACAACTGATTCATGTAGCTTGTTACCCAGCTTGTGATGTGTGAGATGAGGTAATTTAAAGTGCCTGGAACAGTGTTAAGAGAAATGGAGATAAAATGCCATGAAGGCTGCTAATGATTTAACTGTCTGCACATCCTTCTGAACTCTTTTCTACAGCCTGCACTAATTAAACATGTATGTTCTACAAATTGCGGACTCAGCTTTGTATGTAATGCTATATACTGTCTTTTTCAATATTTTTTCCAAGTAAAATATATACAGCTTGAACTTTGTTTTGAGCAAATGTCTATGTAGTAAGAGCCCTGAAGCAAATTAATGGTAGTGTCTTTCATATGCTTTCAAGAGGCCTTGGGGGCAACTGGGGGGTGAGAAATGGATAAATAAAAAGTGGCTTAAGCAAGTAACTAATTTGTGACTGCAAGCAATATATAATCTTTATTTGTTTTGGTTGTAACTTGTATGAGACTAGAGACAAATCATTGGGCTTTAATTCCCAGAAATACTTAAGGATTTGGTTGGGCTTGGTAACTGTTTGCAAGTGGAGAGCAATGTCAAGATTCTTTCCTGTCTTGCATATGACCCCATGTTTAGTCTTCATTGGCAATTTTGCTTCAGTTCATGCTTTTAAAGCTTGGTCTGCTAGAGGAAATGTGTATAAACTTCCATAATGAGAAGCAGTTAAGTAGTTTTAAAAAAACTTCTAAAAATGTTTTGCTTGCACTTACTGTGAAAGTTTGCTGCATTAGGAGTTACTCTGGACCTGAATAAATGTGGTAGCCTCTTAATATATCAGGTACTGTCTTAGTCTCTCAGTCCTAACTTCCTCAGTGTGAGCTATTCTGAATTTAACAAGTAAGTGTTGTAACTCGTTTCACAGAACTGAAGCCCATAGCTATAGAATTGCTGTCATTATTGTTTGCCAAAAATAGGTGGTCCTCTTCATTGTCTATCTGCTCTTCAGCTGGATTAATACTCCTAGTCCTCTCTGAGAGTAAGCTTTCAATATTCTCTGTTCTGTCAGCCTTGCTTTTCACTCTTGCCAGTTATCCATGTTCAAGAAGGATAAATTTGTGAGTAGAATTATATATGCTCATATGCAGATGAGGTCTTAGTGCCAGTTAGCAGGATACAGATAAATGGTTTGCTGTCTCTACTGGGAAAAGTTGTCATCTACTGTTGTCCTGTGATTGTTAGAGTCATGGAAAATGAAACAGTTGTCAGTCAGCCTTTGACTTGACTGGGACACAGGTCTCCTCTACTTGTATCCTTCCAGATAAGCTCTGTTTTATAGCATAAATGAACTGGTTCTTAAAACATGACCTTGATTTGGTCACAAGTTTGGTACTGTTTCTACAAGGTCATTAGAACCATCACTAATACTCTGATCTCCCTCCTACTGACATCTGTGGTTCACCAGCATGCCTATATTTTTATGCTGAGGTAAGCACTGAAAATACTTGGAATGAGTTTTTCAAGAACTGGTCTTTGAACTACATTAGTAATTTCTTCTAGTCTGAGAATTGATATTAGTGCCTGAAGATTCTTTAGCCAATTCCTTGTCCACTTTAGGATTGTACAAATCCCCTAGACTAATAGTTGGCCTGGTATTTTATCAGCCCCTATTGATATTTATCATCCCTTTGGCCTTAACTTAAAACTGGATTTTTCTATCCCATTCTTCTAGATTAGTTCTAGAGTCCTGATACTATTGCCCAGACCCTTTTTATTGTTTCCTGTCATCCACACATGGTAAACCACTCTCAATCCTTTGTTGCTTCTGAGGACTCTTGTGTAGGGCTTTCAGGGCTTTTGGGACTCCTGATTCCCCAACAGTTGTGCACAGTGGGCATCTTTAAGCTTTGTTTCAGTATTGCTTATCTTGCCTATCTCTCTCTGTCCTCACTTCTAAGGAGGTATTTTATAGTTCTGCTGTTCCTTAAATAATAAGAGTCCTGTCCCGTGTGTCTCCCCTCTCACCACCAAAGAAAACTTAAACAACCTTGGGTGTTATATTGAGAAATTACTTAAATCTGGAATCATGTCTGGATACTTCAGGTTCTACTCCATGTTCCTGACTAGTTGCTTTACTTTTATGTTCTCTTACTGACAGATAGTCTACTAATTGTTTTAATTTTGTAAGGTCTGACCTGATTCTCTGGCATCATCTTTCTCTCCAAACCTTTAATCTTGTTGGTCCTTTTCTCATACCTTGTAAGCATGTTTTTTGATCCTCATAATGTCCGTGTATCCAGTTTTATCCAGAGAAGTTGTTCTTGGTTTCCTACTTGGTACACAAATCCACACAACCTTTAGTTTAAAGAAATTGCAGGTTTCCTTTATAGAGGAGTCTTGAGTGCTCTAAGCCCTAAGCTATTAACTGGTTCACTTTTGCATAACAAACATGTAATTTATTTGATAAACAGCTTTTTCATCACTAGTTTTAGCACAATGCCCCTGCTGCTTACTGAAGCTGAAACAAATATGTTGCCAGGCTGAGGGGTAATATTTCTGGATCCAGCAGAATTTCTTCAGATAAATAAAAATAAATTTTCTCTGATAAATTCAGGTTATTCCATTAGCAGGTAGGAACACTGCTGTTGGACTAGAAGAGACAGATGCTTCCCAATTGCTTCTTGGTATACTTTATACCAATGGAAAACGTTAGGTCTCCAGAAACCATGAGTAGAGATTTCTGTACTCATGCATAAACTTCATTTTGTATTTTTAGTGGGGGTTATTGAGAACAACTGGAGAAGCATTTATTGCAAAGGGTGTTTAACTTCCCTTCATGGTAGCATACATTAACAAATGGTTGTTTTCAGGTGTGTGTAAAAGGGCCAAATGTATTTCGCGGCTATTTGAAAGATCCAGAAAAAACAGCAGAAGCTCTGGACAAAGATGGCTGGCTTCATACAGGAGATATTGGGAAATGGCTACCAGTAAGTTAACTTACATAGCTGAAATGTACTTCTGTAGTTATTAGCAGTAATTTAATAAATAAAATATAAAATATTTTGTATTAAACACAATGAATTAGGTGAAAGATGAGTAATTTTAGGAGGAGGGTAATTACTGTTGTAGATAAATCTGTGTGCCTGGGGCTGAAGTATGAGCAGTGTCTGGGGCTTTCCCTAGTTTAGGTTGGATGGGTGCAGAGCCTGTTTCCTTCTTATATTAGTTTGACAGTACTCTGGCTCTAGCACTATTTTACTGTACCAGTGTTGCATGCTTAAGCTGTGGAGATTGGTTTTTCACTTGAAGTGCCTCTTCTCAGTGAAAGTTATTTCTGTCAACAGAATGGTACATTGAAGATCATTGACCGGAAAAAACACATATTTAAACTAGCCCAGGGAGAGTACATTGCACCAGAGAAAATAGAAAATGTGTATTTGAGATGTGAAGCACTTGCTCAGGTGTTTGTCCATGGAGAGAGCTTGCAGGTAAGCATTCTTCAGGTAATTTTAAAAATGAATGCAAGAAGAGACTGCAGGAAAGTCTTCCTTTCCTCCCTCCCCTCACCCCAAACTTCGGGACTGAAATCTTAAACTTTTTAACACTACACACTTCGGTTCTGAATGTAGTTTTTGACTCCAGCAGTTATATAGCATGTTTCTGGATTTAGTTTCAGACCAGGTAGTGGAGCTGAATTAATTTGAGTATTAATGACTAAGTTGCTAACAGTGTGCAGGAAAAATAAAAACCACCCAAACGAAGATGTCCAGGTTTTTACAAGTGTAAATTGAAATGTGGGTGTTAACAAGAGTAATTCTCTTAAGCGCAAGCTTCTGAACTGCACTCTGGTCAAGTTGCAGAAAGCAGCAGGATCAGATATGCCATCCAAAAACTAACACTGACTAGTAAGAAATGTGTAGGAACTAAAGTGTTGACTTTAAAAGGAAAAAAAAAAAAGCTTGACAAAAATTCCTTTTTAGGCCTTCTTAGTAGCTGTTGTGGTACCTGATCCTGAGACTTTGCGCAGCTGGGCCAAGAAAAAGGGATTTGAAGGCTCCTATGAAGAGCTATGCAGAAACAAGGTGAGTCATATCTAACTAAACAGTTAGTTCTTCTGCATCAACTCTTTCAAGCTATACAATGTATTCCTGTATCCACAGGACCTCAAAAAACACATCCTGGAAGACATGGTGATGATTGGGAAAGAATCTGGTTTAAAGTCATTTGAACAGGTAAGATACTTGTGAGAACTGAACAATTCTTTAAACTTCTAAACACCAGTATAATCTGACTCTCCAGAACTGCTTTTAACTTATATCTGAAAAATTTAAGTGATGAGCTTTATGATGTCTGGGCAGTTTTTTTAATAGCCTTGTCTATTTCAAGGAGTGTAGTTTGGCTAGTAACTGTTTACTTTCCAGGTCAAAGACATTGTCATGCACACTGAAATGTTTTCTATTGAAAACGGCCTGCTGACACCAACACTGAAGGCGAAGAGACCAGAACTGCGAAAATATTTCCAGTCACAGATAGATGAACTCTATGCTAATGCCAAAATGTAACTGAATGGAATGAGGAAAGTGGCACACGTCTGATGTCTACTGTTGGCCTTCATATCTGTAATTTGACTACAGCAAACATAGGGAAGGAAACTGTGCAATCATTAACTTGTACAAAAATGGGTACTTGCCATAGGAACACTGAAGAAATGGAACACTGCCTTACTGTCAAGTTGTGTTGCATACTGTTTTTATGGTGACCTACAATTTCCAAAAAGAGCCTTAATTATAAATGGAACTATATGTAAGTTATTTAAGACTTCCTTGGCCAAAAATGGGACTCTCCTTCAACAAGGAGCTAAGGTTTTCTTATTGTCAGCATGTTTGCTGTCTGCAGTGTATTTCTGCAGTTGTCAATTCCACAAAGGATTTGGCAGGTTTGAAAATGCCTCTAAGTATCTTGCATCCTCAGAAGGATTATTTAATCTGTTAAAAAAAAAAAACCCATACCAACACCACCACCCCCCCCGAACCCCCCCCCAACCAACCACAAAAATAAAAAACAACCCAACCCTTACAGTTGTATAGCTGGTATCACATCTTGCATTAGTCCTAATATTAACTGGGGCAAGGCATCTGAGTGTTTTTTTCTCCCTTCTGTATCTGCAGCCAGTTCAGAGATGTACTTCTATAAGGTAGAAGTCAGAACTCCACACAAAGGAGACTGATGAATAAAAGTTCCTCAGAGTAAGTCTCCATAAGGTGGTTCTGCAGTGGAAGTGTGGATGCAGTTAATTTTCAGCAAGTGTAGCCTTTGCTACATTAACACCATTCCAGAGTGGTGCCAGCTCTGTAAATGAACAGATCCTAACTCTGGCAAGAACACTAGAGACCTAAAACCAAAACCATTCAGGAGGCTGGGCTATGCTAACAGTCAGGTAAACATTGCACCTGTACTAGCCACTTGTTTCCCTATAATGAATGTGTATTTAAAATGCATTTTTTAAAATGTGCCAGGTCCTCTATAAGCAGAAGAGCTTCTGCCATAACCTCTCAGTTTTCTGTGCTTTATGTATGAGCCACTGAGTTCTTCACTGAATAGCAAAATAGGTCAGGTAGAATGTTTTTGCCTGATGCTTTGCAGCAATGGAAGTATTTATATATGTCAACAGATCAGTGTGTTGGCACAGGATAGGTATTTGTTCAGGGATAAAAGCCGAATTCCCGGATAAATTACAAAATAACTAGTTACCTTTTGTTTGAGAAATCAGCAGAAATCAGCCTTATTACAGCATAAGTCTTTTGCTATCCTTAACAGAGTTGGTTTTGCATTAGCATTCATTGCTGTTTTTGAAAACATGGATATATGTAAAATACAAGCACAACAAGGTTTGCACTAAGATTTGTGTGTGACTGTAATGCACTACTCTGTAGCATAATTTCATACATGTGTGCAATTAAGGTACACAAATCCAAGTCAACTGTTAGAGCAGTAGTTTGTTACATTGGAATTCAAATGTTTGCTTAGTGTTGGCTATTTCTATGTTTTATAAAACCAAAACAATTTTCAAAACCAATGAAGGAAACCAAAATAAATATTTCTGCATTTCAACTCAGTGAAGTGTTTGTTTATCAAGGAAAGATGCTGCTAACAAGCCCAGGTGTTATTTGGTAACTGACAAGCTGTATAACTCCACTGCTACAAACATGAAGGATAAATTCTGGTTGTTGACACTTTACTTTTGGAAGGTAACTTTCTGCTTTGATCTGATATTTATGTGTAAATTTTTGGCCAGTGTCTGTAAGAAAGGGATGCTGTTGTATGTAACTTGCTCCATCAGTATTCTCAAACAAAAGAGATAACTTCATTTTTGTCTTCAGTATGGTTTCTGACAGCTAGGTAGTGTTCTTACCATCATCATAAGTGATTTTTGAGTAAAACCTGGAGTTTTCTTAAACTCTTACGCTGCCTTTGGGTGGTAGTGGTTGTTCTTCCTGTGTTGTCATCATTCCTTACCTTCCCACTTAAAGTGTGCATCTGGCTTTAATCAGTGGTGTGGTGTGAAAGACTTCATGGGCAGATTTAGATGAAGCATCACCACCAAGACAATTTTTAGAGCTCAGTGTTAACATTGATGTTATTGTGAAATAATAAGCACAATTCTGTTCCTAGCCATAGTAGCCTTTCTCCTTTTGAGTGATTTTTGTGCATTCCTTTATACACTTCTTCCCTACTGAAAGAATTCTAAACCAAATTCTTTGTCATTTATTCAATACCTCAAATTGTGTATGCTGCTTGGAAAGACAAAGTCTCACCACATCTGTCCTAGTGGAGATGGCTAAGAGATAGATGAGGTTTATGTTCTTAACAGATTGTATCAAAGCAAGCCTCCTGGAAGAGCCCTTTATCACTTACAGAAACAAACCTGCACTGTATGTAGTCTCTACAGCTGCTTGTTACCTGCTAAATGGGGCAGGGTACTTATACTTAGAACTATAAAGAGTATTTACCACCTGTTAATCCTGAAGTGGTATTTCACTGTGTTTTATCTTATTTGGTTGGACAAAGGGGGGGGCGTGGCATGGCAGCAGCAGATGATCTTTGGAATTCGAGTCACAGAACACCACCTTGGAAGGGACCTCAAGGATCTTGGCAGAAGCAACCCAAAAGCAAGAAAACTCTTCCCTGGGGATGAAGAGATTGTGGCATGAAAAGGGCCCTTCCCATTAACAGTTTAATTCCTATGTGCCAGAGAACTCCAAGTTTTCAATCTGAATCCTACTTTTTTTGGTGCATGATTATAGCAAATGATCTTTTTTTGGTATGTTTTTCTAGCTAGAAAGTCTGGGCCTGGTTATGCATAGCACTAGTTCATGGCATGTGTGGGGGAGAGAAGAGGGGTGTGGTGATTTTTTTTTTTTTAGCATAGTCAGACTAGTTGGTAGAAAAAATATTCAGAAAACAACCGTTAGGTGAATTTACTAAACATGAACCCAGACTGGACTGCTGCTCAGCACACACCTTGGATATGCTTGGGCACTGGGGAAAAAAAAATATCTTGGAAAACAGTCTCTTAAAATGTAAAAAATGCACCTGCCAGTGCACAGGTACCTTGGTAATCCACTGTGAACGAGGCCGAGTGCGTTACCAACCGCACGACCTCCCCCCAAGCGCGCTCTCCCCTTCCTTCCGACAGCTCCTCCGTGCCCGGGGCCAGGCCACCCCCCGGGAAGGACAAGGAGGCCCCTTCCTCCGCCCCGCCCCGCCCCTTCGCTCTCCCGCCTCCTTCCCCCTCAGGCCTCGGCGATGCTCCCCGCCCCGGCGGCCGGGCCCCGCCCCAGGTCGCCCCGCCCCGCCCGGGGGCGGTGGCCGGCAGTGCGCCTGCGCCAAGTGCGTCTGCCTCGGGCCCCGCCCTTCCGGCCGGCGGCCCCGCCCCGTCCCGGCTCCTGCGCGCCCCGTTTGAATCGCGGCGGGAAAGCGGCGCCGCCGCCGGCGGGAGCGTCCCCTGAGGAGGTTGGGTCGAGGGGCACCGGTGGCCGCGGGGAGCCCCCGCCAGGTGGGGCAGGGGGAGCGGCGGGGCCCCGCCCGCCTTCTCCTTTCTCCTGCCGAGGCGGTGGGCCCCGCCTGCGGGCTTCTGGCGCTCGGGGAGGCGGGTCTGGGGGCTCCTGTGTGAGGGAAACGGCAATGGTGAAGCGAAAGTAAAGGTGTAAATGGCGCTTTGTGTTGTCTTGCATCGTCTTTTTCATTTAAATGTCTCGTTACTAACTTCTGTGTGCTATGCCAGGCGTCGGGCTGGTCGAATAAAGTAAGTTTTACAACTTTTAAAGTGAGTTAATTAACAGAGATTTCCCGTTCTCCCCCAGGTATTGAGACAGAAAAAGCAGATTTGTATCGGGGACGGTTTTTCGGTACCTTTATTCTCAGTTGTATATTTAGCAGCATATACTGACTAGTGAAATGTCCTCAGAGAAGAAAATGAAGGGAAGTCATTCCAGAAATAAATTAAAGGTAAGTTTTGCTGGGTTGAACAGAATTAAAGCAGCAAGTGTTTTATTGTTTTCCTGTGCTCTTACGGCCTTGGCTCCGGCGGTGGCCGCAGAGGTGGTGGTGCGGGGCTTGCTATGCAGAGATGCTGGGAACTGTGCGGTGCAGGCCCTGCTGGCGCAGTTGGGCGTGCCTGGGGTTTTCTGTTTTTTCTTTTGTAGGAATAGTACATCATCAGGTAAAATGGGCTATTGCCTTTCAAACAGGCAAAAGTTTGAAAACAGTCTTGTAAAATTAAAGGAGACCAGTTTATAGAGGAATTAGTTGATGGGTCTATATTTGCTACTGTAACAAAACTTGTGAGGCACTGCTAAGTGCTGGTAAAATTAAAAGCTCAGGAAATCGGTGTTTTCTGGTTATAATTCCCTCTCCATGCACACACACACAATTAGGAAATTCACTCCCACACAGTATGAATGATGCATTCACAAATATGTCATAAGCTAGTGCCATTCTTCTCTACCCTTCTGCTTTACAGAAGTGGCTGTGTAATACTTGCTTTATAAATTCCACTCTTTATAAAAAGTCTCACTATAGCTTTTCATTTTTTTAAAGTGAAAATAATTGAATTGGACAAGGATGGATATTTATGTAATATAGAGATGAAAGAAGAAATATTTTAATGCCTGAAAAGGCCACAGATCATAGGAACCAGATATTAGACTGTTATAAGATTTATAAGCTTATGCACTTAGTTTTATAAAATAAGACAAAGCTCACACTACAGTATAGTATCAAATATCAGAATATATCAGTTTTATTCCATCACTTCTCTTAGGGGAAAAAAACCCATACCCTAAGGAAAAAACACATGCTTCAAATGCTTTGTATCATAGCTCGTGTAGTCATGATGAGCTTACATTAGTCAATACAGTGCTTGTTAAATGTATTTCTAGTCAAATGTTCTTGAATTTCATTGTCATATTTAATTTGTTTTACACTCAAAAAGCTGGATGAACTAGCAGTTAATTTCATACCCTTCCAGGAACACAAAGCCAACTCCCAGCCTCGGAAATTATTTCCACTTGAAGAACCAGATGTCTCAAGGATATTGAAGGTAGCGGAAACAAATCAACTTGAGCTTGATGATTCATTTGGTTAGTATTAACTTGATTGTCATTTAATGTATGATTTCCATGAACAACCCATATGGGCAAAATATTTCAATGCTTACTTAGAAAAAGGTATTGTTTCTTTGCCGGATGAAGTTACAGGTGGGAGAGATAGAGGGTTTTTTGAGGGCAGCATTATGTTCTGTCACTTAGGAAGTAACGAGACTAGGGCTGTAACATGTGCAAGTAAAGTCAATGGAAAAATACTGACTATTCAAGTTTTATAGTCTGAACGGTAGAATCTCACACAATATAACATTGCAATTGCCTAAGAATTTCCATTTTGAAATGAAAGTTCAGTATCTTAAGTTATTCTCTGTTAAATTACACAAATTATGAAGTGAAATTTTTGCTACTGTAAGAATATTCATGGCAGCAAACTTAGACATTCACAGGGATGTTGTACTACCACTTTCAAACGTTACTTAAAAAAGCAACGTCACAAACACATACTGGTTTTGATGAAGCGTTAAAACCACTTTCATGCTCTGTATGGGACGTGTGGAGTGAGGCCTCAGAATATTTGAAAAGAATCAATTTAGACAGAATAGGTACCTCTGTGTGAAGTCCTCTGATATTAAATATATATAGCTTTTATATGTCAATGCCCCTAAGCAAAATATTTGAAAAACTGTGTAATTAGAAGTTGTAGACAAAATGTTAAGAGCTGCTTCTCAGCTGTAATAGTTACTATTCTAAGAAAATATGAAAATATACATGTAACTACTAGAAACAGCATTGAAAATGAGTTATAAAGAACAACAGAGCAAAAGGGTTGACTTAAGGGAAAGGCTGGAAAATGAAAAGCTCTTTTCCTTACCTCTATGGTATGGTATTAAAACTGTAAAAAGGGTGCCCACTAACACTAATGTAAGCTAACACTAAATTTTTGTGTTATATATATATATATATATATATATATATATATATATATATATACACACTGTGGAAGGCATACTAAAACCTTGAAGTTCTCAGAGTTCTAATCTATTTTGGTAGCTACCTTAAAGAATTCTACATTTATAAACATTCTGTAGCAGCTGTAGCTGCCTTCTTATAGCATCCAATAAAGCAGCTAAAATCAGTATTAAAACAGAAAGGTAAAATTTAGAAAGTAGTTGTTTAAATGTGTAGAAGACGTATGCCATAGCAAAGAGAGACTTTAAACTGTACAAAATGTTTTGCTTGCTGTATGCCATACGTATGTGCTGAGCTTTCCTGCACCTTTGCTTTTGGTTTGTAGAGAAATAGCAGGTGGATGAGTATAGAAACTATGAAGCTTTTCACTATATATATATTTCCTAATCCTCAAATAATACTTAACAGGAGTGTTAGTGAGCAAGCCACAAATACGCTAACTAAATGCTTAATGGTAGGCAGTGCTAACATGCCCATGCTCTTTGCCTGAACACATGGGAACAAATTTCATACAGCTTATTTTCCGTTCTTCATAGATCACCCTTTGCACAGTACTGCTGTGGATGATTATGGAGAGGAAGATTCACAAAACGAGTCACTTGGTCATGTTTCAGCACCTCAAAGGAAAAATACAGGAAGAAGGTCTAGTGAAAAACATAATTGCCAGCATTTAATTTAATCTTCAGATTTTTAGATTAAATGGGGAAAATGTTCTGTTTGTCAGGATTTCCTAGTTGCTTATTAAACAGATGTTTTAACTTTAAACTTCCCAGATGAGAAACCAAAAGAGTAAGTAAGGTTGAGGAATGTAGAAAAGAAATGGGAGAATAAGTTAGACTCTGCCTTCTGTAAGCAGTACATTGATTTAAGTAATTATTATATTTTTTTAATATATGAAAGGATTTTAAAATACCTCTGTGAGGTGTTAATTAGTTATCTACATGATGGTGTCTGAAGTTAAAAGGTGGAAAAATTTAAAAGTAGGTAGAAGACAGTTAAATTATATGTAACAAAAAAATTATTTTAAAAACCTTTTAATGCAAATTTTAGTATATTTCTCATTTGTTAAATCAAATTTGGTTTAAATATGAAAAATCTGAAATAGTTCTTATTTGAATGAAATAGAAGCATTATTATTGTCTTGCTAGAGTATGTATTTTTTTGTGTGTCTTGATTTCCAGCCTCGCCCCCCACCAAGAAAGCCTTCTCCATTCCTGCTAAAATATCCTCAATGATAATTTTGTCTCTGTTTCAAAGTTTCTGCTCAATAACAGCACAGCTATCCCAGTGGTCAGTTAGTACTAGATTTCTAAATTGTGAGGGTTGCTGTTGAGGGATAAGGATTCTGTTCCCTTTATATACCATTTGCAAGTTTTTATGTAGTCCATTTAGGAAACACAAGCTAAATGACATAGCAGTACAAAATGTTCCCCAAAACACAGGATTTTGTTGTGAATATTGTTGAAGATCATTCTTTCACAGTGTGTAGTGGGTTTCTATGTGGATATTTTTCTTTTCCTAGTAAAAAACCACATTACTCAAAAACGTCTGCTGGTGATGTTCAGGAATGCAACACAGCTGATCCTGAAGATGAACCCCTTAAGAAGAACGTGGTACAGAAAAAGTTGCATGAGTATTATCAGTCAATTTAATTTTAACTTACATTAATTAATTTTAACTTGCATTAGAGCGGGGGGAGAGGAAGACCTTTCATTTGTTTGTTAGTACTTAACTGTATCCGAAATAATTAATCCTCAAAGTATTCCTGTGAGATGGCCAAGTGAAAAGTTTAAAGCTACCGTCATCATGTCAGTGGGCAATATAATAGCCAGGTGTTCCTGGATCTGGGAGCCATTTCTCCTGCTCATTTGGGAATATGTTCTTTTCTTCTTTCAAATATTTTCTCCATATCTGGAATGTATGTTCTTAAAGAACATCATACTAAATGGAATATAAATCCTCTGTACTTGTTCAGTATTGAACTAAAACGTATTTATGAAAGAACTGAATTATTTATTGATAAAATTAATTTTGAATACATATTAGAATTAAACAAAACCTGCTTGCTTTTGAATGAGTGTTCTTCCACACTTAGACCACAATGAGTGTAAAATGCTTTTGGCCCACTTAGCTTCCAGGCATACAGAGGATGTTAACTATCTGCAGACATGAGAAAGTAGGCCTGTGATAAAAGAAGCTATGCAGTAGTTAGCATAAAAGTTTTTTGTGTATTGAAATTTATTGGAATTGTTGAATATCGTGTTGTAAAATTCAGTATGGGGTGTTAGTCTTTCATCAGTAAACTGCATGTATGCAGCCCTCTTGTAGAAGTGCTGTTGGTGTCACAAAGTAGTCGAAGGAGAGAAAGAATTGGGACAGAATGTGGCTGAAAAGGAAGGTGAGCAGGCACTGTTGATCAGTGAACTGTTAATACTGGGCAGTGACTATGCTGAACCGAGGGTCCGTATGCTCCTTAAAATGTTTCTACTCCTGCTGCACGGCCAGTGGCTGTCAGCTGGTCCGTGCGGTCAGGCAGCTGCTCTCTCTCAGCAGTGTGATCACTGCGCTGTGGTCTGGCGAAACAGGCCGAAGTAAATGTTACAGACATTTCAGTCGGGAAGCGCTTTCCTGCAGTCTGCCTAATTGCCATCTCTCAGAAGTTTAAATGAGTAAACCGAGGGTTTTTTTTGGAAGTTAATCTGCTTTTTATATCACAGAAGGCTCTGAATACTACTCAATTCCAGGCGAAAAAGAAGCAGCCTTCAGAGAACACATCAGATCCTTCTGGTAAAGTAGACTCTTCAAAACTTCTGTGTAGCTTCTCCTCATTCGAGATTAATGCTTTTCAATAGTTTTTGTTTCTGGTATGTAGCAACATACTGCTTCTGGAAATGGGAGGTTTTAGTTTGAGTTTTGGTATAGCCACTCATGAGCAATGGTTGAATTGAGGGGCTGGTGTGCCACACAGCTCTGGTCCCTGTGGTCTGCATCCCTGGACTTGCCTATTGCTCCCCTGAAGGGGTAAAGCATAAGTGTGCATTATCCCTGCACACAGCCTGGTTCACAGAATCGTCTAGGTTGGAAAAGACCTTGAAGATCATCCAGTCCAACCATCAACCCAACATTAACAGTTCCCAACTACACCATATCCCTCAGCGCTGTGGTTCCCTCTGGAGGGAAGCCTGGGTCCATGGGCAGGGAGCTGTAAGACTGTTCAGTGCATCCCTTGGTCTGGGGGCCTGGAGCACCAGCTGTGGGGCAGAACTTGGAGTGCCCCTGACTTACAGCAGAGGCACAGCTCTTACTGTGAAGACCTTTGGATAGGGAGCTTCGAGACTGGCATTTTTCTGAAACAGTACCCCATCACATTCAAGTACGAGATTTAGATTTGGGAGTGTGTGAAGAAACATGGTTTAACTTTCTTGTGAAATTAGTTAATAATACTATTGCAAAGTTTAAAGAACATCTTTGTATATAGCTTTTTTTGGAAGCATATATGGTATTAATACAGAACGTCTACAAATATAACAACTCATTATTCCTTGAGTAATGCAGGTTGCCCAGACTCGGACTACTAGTTTTTACAGCACAAACAGCTATATCTAGGGTACACTGTGCGCTTTATCAGTTAGTTTACTAACATGCTCCTGGACTTGCTTGAAATGATGAAGAATAAGAAATAAGTTGTATATGATTGATCATCCAAATTCTAAAACGTTCCCAGATAAATGTATCATAGTTGCTCAGCCAAAGACAGATGAAATAATTCATATATCCCACTTCTCAAGTTTCATATTCTTAATTTTTAGATGACTATTTTAATAGTGGGCATAATATTTTTTCTGTTATTTTAGGACGTGTACCTGAATTGTACAATGCTTATCTTCATTCTGTTGTTTCAGTGGATAGCCCATGTTCTATACAGGTTTGGTGCCCCAAAGAACTGAAGAGATCTCCTAGAGATATTACAGAACTGGATGTTGTTCTGACTGAATTTGAGAAGATAGCAGCAAATTACAGGTAAATATTCCGCTTTCCTATGGCTGAATACTCAAAGTTTTTAAAAAAAATTACATGTGTTTTTGCTAGTGGGCTGTCCTTTTGGGAATGCAGTGTTGTATGGTTACATTCTGATGTTATTTTAATGATTATTAGGTTTCTGTGATTCAAATATTTTTTCATATGTGATCTTGACATGGTCTCCAGGTATTTGATATTTTTCCAAACATAAGAACAACACATCTCAGCTGTCATTTTTCAATGTAGAAATTAAGCTACTGCAAGTACATGAAAGATCTGCAGTTGCCTGTGCTACTAGCTGCTTAACATTGGGTTTTATTCATTACTCAAAGGACTAGTTTTGGATGAGATTTCTCCTTACTAAACCAAATGGGTTGTGTTTTGTCCCTCTGACTTCTCCAGACAAAGCATAGAATCAAACATTTGCAGAAAAGCGATCAATGGCTTCTGTTCTGCTTTCAAGGACCAAATCACTGATCTTGTAAGTACACCATAAATAAAATCAGTTTTGTGGTAGTGATTGCAGAGCTGTATATTACATTGTAGTCAAAATGCTTTTGGTTTTGTGTTGTCCTTTACGCATTTATTTTATGGTACTTTAAATTTTCTAATCTCTTGTCAGGATAAATAATATGAAAGCACAGTTTGTTGTGTGCAGGTTATGATTTGCTGCCTCTGTGCTGGCTTTCATGAGAATTGCCTTTAGACACAACACTGCTGTCATGCAAGTATGTTGAAAAAATTGTCAGCTTTTGAGAATAGGGAAGCATCTAATAATCCTGAAGCCTTTGTCATGTCTAAAGCATTATGTAGTAAAACTGGAGAGCTGCATAATTTGAATGAGCAGTTATGTCAAACACTGTTTTAAAAGCTTATGGACTAGAGTTTTAAAAGGTTGATGATTTAATCTTTATACTGCGTGACAGTGACTCTTGTGTGGAGGCCTGACTAAGGCCTCTAACATAGTTCAGGGAAAACAATCCTTTTTTAATTAACAGTTTGAACCTAACTGTAAAAAGCTTATTGGCTTGGAAGGCTAAGATTTCTTCCTAATTACAACAAGTAAAATAAACTCAGAACTTTGTAGGAGTTCTGGTAAGTACAATGGATAAATACTAAAACTATAGTTCTAAATGATTCATTAGGATGAGCAAATTTTAAAATGACTAGATTTATGCATTTTATAGAAAGTTATAGAAAAATTAAGCTAGGTAATATTACACTAATTGATACAAGGAGCATTACTTGCTCTAACTGGTGCAAGAGGACTAATTTTATGCAACGGTCTTCCTCTGGCATAGGGAGAGAGGAAAAAATTTCTACACAACTGATACACTTGTAATCTTCCTTTGAACCAGTGTTGATTTTTTTAAAATAGCTTTTTATGTTATTCCAAAGTAATTCTTGCAACCATGTTTTTAGGATAGAAATGAAATCAAGATCCATAGTCAATCTGTAATTGTTCTTTTCATCTGTAGATAGTGGAAGTCCAGGAATTAAAGAATATGAAGAAAAAAAATGCTAAGGTAAATACATATATATCACTAGATTGCATAGCATACAGAGGTGGGCATTGAAATTTCAAAAAGTTGACTAGAAGAAATAAAGTAATTCACAAAAAAGTGTGCAGTAGTACAGAATCAGCTGCACAAATAGAGGATAGGGAAACACCAGAGGTTTTCTGGAGAAGATCTGAGTAAATATGATAGATTGCAAACTCCATATGTATACTGCTATATGGGTGGAAAAAGCACATTAGGATGTGTAGGTATCTATGCATGTGAATTACTTTTTTTTTTTTTCTTTTTCAACTGAGCACTGATGGGGCCTCTGGAGAGCCAATTAAATATTGAGAGCTAACCTTCCAGAAACAGATGAATATAAAATCTAGGAGAGCAGCAAAGATGGTGACCTGTGAGGATAGAATTGTGTTGCTTATTTTAAAGGAGAGAAGTCTAAGGGAGCTGCATTCCCTAAATATATGCAACATCTTTGTTCAGAGGAAGGCAGCTCCTCTGTTCATTCAGAGCGAGTAGTAATTGACTGAAAATGCAACAGGGGAATGTTGACAGGAGGAGGAGGTAGTGTAAGAGCAGGAAAACATTGCAGTGGTTTCATTAGGAGAGGTGAATGCCCTACAGCAGAGAGATTTAAGAGCAGGTTAGGCACTGTCTGCCAGAGCCTTTCTGCCCAGATTAACATCACCTGCAAACTTTGATGACAAAATAGCTTTTAACAAGTGAAGTCAACAGAAAGCTTATTCTGGGAGGTAGCAATTAATGTGCTAAAGTCTTGTTAATTTGAGGTGATGTGGTAAGCTCTTCTGCATGCAAAATGAAAATTTTAATATATATCTAGCATTCACAGCCACTTAGTTATCCTTATTTTGCCTCTTATACATTTGTTTAAAATCAGATTTGTAGTTGCTAAAGTTAAATTTATGATTAGTTTCTGGGTTTTTTTAAAATTGGATGTTGTATTAAAGAAAACTTAATTATGCTTAGTTCCTTAGTTATGGTGATCATACTGAACATACGTTCATACTAGTCTGCTTTTTAAAAACAGAACCAACCAAAACCTTCTAGAGTTGGTGATTGAGTTACAAAAGGAGTTTGTGGCATTTTTATTTTTGTAAATCCAGCGTTCCTTAAGAGAAATTTTGGATGGAGATGAGAGTTTGACATTTTAATGAGCTTTAAAGTGTTTAAAATACGGACGTAGAATATGTCCATTTATAAGGTCTGGTATCTTGGAATCTTCCACACCCAGCATCAGAAGCATAAAACCTCAAAGCAAAAAAGCCAATGAAATTTGAGTTGTCTGCCTTTGAAGTTACAGAAACCGTTTCAAAGACTTTCCTCACTATTTGTTTCAGGTAACAACAGACATCAAAAAGAAAAGGCAGCGACTGTTGCAACTCAGAGAAGAGCTAATTGGGTATGTTTCTAATGATGCACAATAATAGCCTGAAGAACTTAAGAAGTCTGGTATTTTGTAACTCAGAAATGAAAGTAATTTTCTTTGTTCTTTATTTTGATGAAACTCTACTTCTGTATTGCTTTCTGGTTTTACAAAAGATCAGGATATAACCTCACCTCTCCATATTTCAGTTGTCTAGATAGTCATTCCCGCAAGTTCTCTTAGCTAACTAGTTCCTGGGATGGTATTACAGACCATACGTTCATAAGAAAAACACTAACTTACAACGGTAATTGCAAATGAATCATAAATTTACAAAGGTGATACAGAGGGCTTTTTTGGTTTTGAGGTGGGAGGATGTATTTCACCTGTAATTTGTCAGGGATGCCTCTGAATACATGGTTTGCTTCCATCTCATGTGGCCACACAGTTCCCCTTCTCTAATTTGGCATTGATCTTAATGCCACGTAGATACACAACACAGAAATTATGTTCTTTGGAAGAACGATTAGACTTCCCCAAATCCAGCTGGTTACTAGTGACAAGCTTTATACTGAAGCTGCATGTAACATACATGCTGTAAGTTAATGCTGTAGGGAACCGTGGGTTTGGGTCCACAAAGGCAGATTAAAAGCCCTTTCTGTATGGCCATGAGAGTTTTGTTTCCTTTGCAGTACTATGGACAAAATTCATGCAAAGAACTAATTAAAGGCATCTCTCAATATGGGTTTGAACCCCCTCACAGATTGAAAGCTGTCTTCACATTTTTTTGTTTGTTGTATTTTAATCCTTTGATCACCTTAAGAAAGCTTTTATTGCTACAACGCTGTTAAACAAAAATGGCTGGTGGTGTTCAGTTCCTGGAGCGCTATTTCAATGGGTTGAGCCCTCCTGCTTACTTAGGCAGAGGTGTATGTAGTTTGTAGATTCTGAGTATGCTTCAGCGTAAGCACTGACCACCTCGGCCTGCAAGCAGGTGTGTGCAGAAGCAGAACACCAGGTACTTCACTTGAAAAACTTAAGTGCTTAAGAAAGAATGGCTATATTGTCAGACTCAAAAGAGAAATGTGGAAAAAAAGCTTGGGGTTTTTTTGTTGATTTGGACCCATGCTCCTGTTTAAATAATGTGCTGGTTGTTCTAATTAAACAGTATGTTATATTAACCTATGTTTTTGTATTTCTGATCAACCTTTCCCTTAAGCCTTCAGAGGAAATAATTACTCATTAAATAAATATGCAGATATAGTCATCAAAGCCTTGATCTTTTTCAGAGCTGAAGCACAACTGATACAACTACAAAGAGAATATGCTGAGGTACAAGAAAGGAAATCTTCCTTGAGGCAAGCAACTGAATTAATTACTGATTTAAAGGAACTACAGCAAGAGTGTTTGGATTATAGAGAAGAAAACCCAAAAGAAAAAGTGGTAGTAAGTACATATTTTGTGTGTGTTTCTGAACTGTTCTGGATCAGCCCCTCACCCTTCTTTCTTTCCTGGACTGATGGGCATTTCTATTAATGTTTAACTTACACTAAATAGCATTATTTTGTTAATTGTCTTTATGGAAGCAACTTGAGAATCATTGCTTTAACTGTACTGTAGTATCTCATTTTTTTGGTCTCATGTTAGAAACTAAAGTATTACAAGAGAGGATTCTGCTACCTTGCTGTCTGTGTCCAGGAGTTCAAAGGACATAAAAGTGTAACAGTTGTCCTCAGGTCTAACATTTTTTTTATAGAAATTGAAGAAAGATTAACAGTGAGAAGCAAGTAATCGTGGTTTTTTGTTATTACTGTTCAAAGGTAGGGAGAGCTCTGGTACTTACATGTCTGTTCTGGAAGGTATTGAATGCTAGGAACAACACTTGTATTTCATGACCAGAGTAACTTCTCATGTAGTCTTAGAACTCATTCCCTGTTTGCTGTGGCTCATGACCTGGTGTGGTATTTTCTGTGCTACATGCCTGCCACGTGTAAGGGAAATCCTACCATTTCAGAAGAGTTCCTAATGTTGGCTATTCTTCGCTTTTAAAAATCATATTGCACCATTTCAGATAGAGGAAAAATAAATACAGATATGTAAGTGATTTTTCCAAGAGTTAAAAATGTCGCCTTGTCATTTTATTTCTTTAACAACAGTATGGAACTTCCAGCCTCCCTGCTCTTCTGGTGGAGTCGCGGAGAATTCTAGGAGCAGAAAGACACTTTCAGAATATTAATAAGAAACTAGAAGAAGCTCTGGCTGTACAAAGAGGGAAGTTATCAGAGAAACATTAAGTGTTTTTTAATAGATTGACATTCGTTAGGAACAATTCTTAGACTGGTCGGTGCTTTGTTTAATCATTGTTGCTCTATTTTGCTTCAGTGTTTAAAAGAAGTCAGTGGCTTAATCAGAGACTGTATCTTTCTATTGTCAAATAGTCTGTGTGAGAATTTACTCAGAATGTCAGTGCAATTAATGAAATAGCGATTCCAGTTAAAGTAGTAAAGCTTTTCTGTGCTCTGTTAGCAATGTTGGTTTGTACTCTTGGGCTATTAATGTGATCGTGAAAGTAATATATACTTTTAAAAGAGAACACATAGACTTTAGTTGAACTATTGATAGACAAATCTCTTTATTCAATTTGTATTTGAAATAAATAATTTTCTCCCATTTCTGAAAGTTATTGATTTTATTTGGCTTATCAGTAAAACTTGGACATAACAACTAACAAAACAGAAACCACACAGCAGAGAGTGTTAAAAGCGCTAAACTTGGAGCAGCATTCATAATTAGTTTTCAGTCCAGTACTCTTCAGCCTCATGTAATTGTCTGCGATCTCCTCATGCCTGTTGAAGATCATCGTTGTGAGGATACTCAGTTTGTTGCCTGACAGCTCTGGAAGAGCACTTCTGAACTGCATCGCAGTATCTTTCACAGAAAGCCTGTGATATGCAAGCTTCATTGCTAGCAGTCTTTGCTAGCCAAGTCGGTGGTTAGCTGCTGCCTTCATTGCAAATGTCCTGTTTCCTTAAAGCTTCCAAAAGAACTTAATCAGGAATTTCTTCCATGGCATAATTCAGACTATCATTTGCAGCTTCAGCTAGTTCCACATCTTCAGTAGCTTCTAGGAAACGGGCATCATCGCTTGCATTGTCCCACTCACTGTCTGACAACTGGAAGTCTTGTGACAAGCTTTTTTCTAAAGATACTGAGCTTTTTGACAAATCTGATGCATTAGAATGTGGTTTTACTTTTTCTTCTGTGTTCCCCCTTTCATCCTCTTCTTCCTTTTAGAAATGAGAATACTACTTACTCCATATGGAAATGGTCTTCATACTTTTAACTGCTCTGATCTGAAAGTTTGAAACTCGTACTGTTACATGTAATGGATACTACAGACAGCTGGCCAACAGGACAGATTTTCTAGCATGTTCATTTATAGCCACGTTAACCTGTGGAGGCCTATTTTAACAGGAATAGAAATTTGCTGTTTCTCTAGCAAGCTACAAGTAGTCTGTTGTATACAGCTGCTTAAAATAATACAAGGTTAAAACTAATTTCAGTGTCAAAGATACCGTCAGGATCTGAAAATGCATTTATATTATACTTCCTATGAAATAACACTAATAGCTATTGATGATCTGCTTAAGTAGAGCTTAAAGTGCCATTCTGCGGTATACAATTTAAAAGTGTAAAGTGTAAAATTAAAAGTTGTGCCAACTCTCATTGCCTACTCGGTGGAAAAACTATTATGTTCAGGGCTTGGAATCTAGGTGCAGTATCAGGTTGGTTTAAATGTTCTACCTGTATGGGTAAACATAACTGCTTTAATACACTAAGATGGACACTCAGATCTGAGTTTCTGACTCCAGTGTTCCATAAGCACTTCTGTTTTAGCTGGCCCAGCATGAAGTCAAACATGCACAGCAGAGCTTAACTTGGGCAGTTTTTCCACTCTGAACCTGCAGTGGTCTTGTGGTTTATGCACTGGGAACTGCTGTTCAGACCAAAACAGGAGAAAGTCTTTAGTCCCAGGTGAAGTTAGGCTGTTCCAAGTAAGTTAGCTTTATCACGTTTTGTGCTAGATTTGGTGCTGGAGAACTTACTTAAATATTACTGCCTGGAGCTACTGCACCAGCACAACTGCTCTGGGAGCTACTCTATACCAGTGTAACTACTGTATGGAGCTCAACAGACCATGTTAGTGGGGATTCCCAGTGACTTCCAGAGACAGCTTTACTCTCTTGAACTTTAGCATATCAATAGGACAAAAACATACCTCTTTGAAAAGAAACGGGAGACATATCCTAGTTGGTAATGGAAAACCTAAATCAAATATATGGCATTAGTTAAAGTTAACATTCCAAAAAGTATTAAGTATCATTGCTTTGAAATCACAGAATACATACTTTGTGATTTGAAGTTTTTTTCTCTGCAGACTGGATCGTGACACTTTTGATACCAGACTTCCTTCTTTAGATCTACCAGAATCCTAAGATTGAAATAATACAGTTTTTAGTAACAGCACCTAAATGAACTGAATGCATACGGTAGGAAACTGACACTAAAGGAACAGGTTTTATTTGTCCCCATCTATGGATATTGCTTCCATACACTGACATACTTGTTACATACTTGTTTTGTACAATAAACTTCAGGTTTCTTTAGTTAAAAATATATTTCTTTTAAGACTAACATTCAAAAGTGAAATTTAGTCAACTTTGTTACATAAAGCTTGGAAGAAAAAGTCATTAAAGTAAGGTTAGTATATTGGACCTAACTGTAAGATAAGACTGTGTTGCTGCTGCTGTTACAGATAATTTTACTATAAAAGCCAGATAAAATCACTGTTTCCTATCAACTGATAAGACATCCATCTTTTTCAGCTGTGCTTTAGAAACACCAAGCTTCAAGCAACTTGCTTGAGAAACACCAAGTTCATCTAGCATAGTGGCTGTGGGTTTGTTTTTTATACCCTTGCTTCTCAAAAACACATTCCTTATCTTTCAGTTATTTTAAATGTTATATAGAATTATTTTTAGTTAAAATATTTCTACTAATGATATACTGCAATTCTAATGTCATCTGAAAAACCTGGCTTTTCAACACTTATTTTGCTAAAACTGTAAGTCATCCAAGTCCTTGTAGAGTCACTAGCAAAGCTCATCTTGACTGAGGTGGTGGCAGGAATTATCATCTTTGTAATTTTGATGACATAAGAATGTAATTTAAGATGCACTGTAAATTAAAAGTGGTCTGTTTTCTTTATCTTATTCCTGATTGCTCAGCTTCCTAGCTAAGAAGCATCAAAGCACAGTACCACTTAATAGCTTTAACATACTCTGACTTGTTAGGCACATGTTTTAAATAGCATGAAGATTACTTCATAGAAATATTAGAAATTAAAGTTCAGTTACCACAAAGTAAATTTAGGGGAGAAAAAAGTTTGTTTTGTTTTGTTTTTTTTTTTTAAAAAAAACTCCATTGTATCCCCACAGAGCAAGAGAGCAGAGATTGTAACAGGTGCTCATAAGAGTTTTTCAGCATTTTTATAGAATTAATAGTTGAGCAGGAAAATAAAGCTGCTTTAAAGTGAATAGTTAAAGAACATACATTATGTTGTTACTTTTGTGAGCTCTTCCAATATTTTCACACCAACGGTAACCAGAAATATCATATACAAGTATTTCTTCCAGAGGGAAATAATTCCATCGCCGTATCCCTGGGGGGTGGGAAATTAATGAATTCTTTAAAAACACTGCTGCAGAATACTCATTTGTAAACAGTAAAGTGGTCTTTACCTCCTTGTACCCCATCTTTATTAACCAAAGAACGAACAAAATAATCAATTTCTGGATATGGTGAATCCTGATAACCTTCCATGGAATCTGTTAAAACAAAGGCCACATATACATACTGTTACTGGTTTTGCCATTGTAATACGTAACACTGTTACACATTATATAGACCATAGACAGAAAATGTACATGAATCACACCAAATCTTTAAATAAAACGAGGGATAAATCCACTGTTACTTCCCTGTAGATCTCTAAACTGCTACCCCCACCCCCGAGGTACAGAATGGAACTGAGACAAAGCCTGACAGCTATGGGAGCAGGGGGCAGGGCGCAGTGTAAATGACATTCAAGTGCTGCAGAACATCCTTCAGTACAGGTGTGCCCTGCCTCCTGCAGAAAGCCCGCTGAAGAAAAGTCCTAGAGGTTATCAGGTGTGTAAGCCACAGTACATCTAATTTAAGAGTACTTTTTTTTCCTATCCAGTAGAAAAGGCTTGAGGTACCTCTACTGCTTCTGGTAGTTTTACTGTTTAAAAAAGTAGACGTTTTTCTCTGCTCCTCTGAAAAGCCAGATGACAGAACTTTTGTGTCATCCGTCGCTCTGAAGAAAAGAGAGAATACAAAGGAAAATGTGTGATTCTTACAGCATAACATAGTATGGTGTAATATACTGTAACATGTCACAGTATGGCATAACATAGCATAGGCCTGGGCCACGGGCTCTAGGTGGCCCTGCTGGAGCAGGGGGTTGGACCAGATGACCTCCAGAGCTCCCTGCCAGCCTCAACCTGTCTGTGATTCCATATGCTACCTTTTGCTATTCCTGTAGCACTTTTTCTTCTCAATTTGACAGTTTCCTCTGAGTTGCACCAGCAGAGGGAAAGGTTTCTTCCTCCAGAACAGCAAAATTCAGTTCTTGGCAAAAATCCCAAGACCCAGCCCTTTAAAGACTGCTGGTCCACACTCTTACAGCAGTATGTACTCTAGATGTAATATTTATGCATCTATACCCTTTGAAAGGTTTAATTTTTTTTTTTTTCTCTCTACAATGAACTACTTTCCCTTGCCATATCGCTAGCTGGAAGCCAGATGATCACAGAAGACTAAATTCAATACAGCACAATTTCTCATCCATATTTACAACAGCTGAGGCTGATACCTGTGATCTGAATGCACTATGTGATTTATGGTACGGGGCTGCTGGCAACAGTTCAGGATAATGAACATTTCGGGATATAAAAACTGAAGTCACAACAAATACATGTTTTTAATAAAAATATTATACATATTATACAGATGGATGTACCATTTTAACCTTCTTTCCGCTGCAGTAATGATTAGGATCAATTTAAGATGCAGTCAGTGCAGGGTAAGATATATCAGAGGTTTACAATAGGTCCAGAAAACTTGATTATTTTATGTGTCAGAGTCCAACCTAAGGAGGTATCTACCAGATGGGAAATCTGGTATGCAAGTAAACATTTACAAAAATACTTTTTTTTTTTTTTGGTCATACTTTGGAAAATATTTAGATTCTTCATATTTAACTGACTGGAAATCTGTAATTTTTCCTTTCAGAACTATACAGAATCTGACCAAACAATAACGGTTACATTTTGGCATTTTGAGTGTGTGTAGTGAAATAAGGCACAACTCAGAAGCCATACCACATGTTCTGTGTTCTTTAAACATTTGAAGGTACATGAAATAAATAAAAAAAAGACCCCCAAGAAATTTTTTCTTCAGAGAGAAGGAATTCCACTGGAAACTCCTAAATTACACTGTAACAATTTTCATGCAATAACTGCCCATTGATAGTAGTTATCTGTAACTGTTGCAAGAGAAAAATCACTATGAGATGTATTTAAAAATATTTTATATTCCACCGGAATTAAACAACTACCTAATGTTGCAGATCAAAGAGGAAAGGAAATATGCTTCTTCCAAGGAAATGTTCTCTTCACAGTTAGGGACAAACTTATTATCCTCTGCTATCTTCAGAATCACATTTTTCCCTGCTTTTGATGATTTATACATCCGGAAATTTCTATTCTTTGTATAAACTCCTACAGGAAAACAAATATTTCTTAACATAACAATTCTGGCTAGGATTTAAGATACTTAGTACTTGTAAATTAAACACTTTTCCTTAGACACAACTGAGCATAAGAAGCTACACAATTATTTTAATGAGAAAAGACTTAATATTCAAATTTTGTTTTCTGTGGACCAGACACCTCTTGTCTGAAGCATGTATCTGCAAAATTCAATTCCAATCTCAAAAACAAACAACAAAAAATTGAACAAGTATGTTAAACATTGCCTAATCTGTCTAAGGATTTCTTGAGGAGTTGGGTGTTCTATTTCTGGGTTGCATTTAATTTTCATGAAGATAAAAGAACTTAAAGAACTCATACAACAAGTATGTCACAGAGCTTTCTAACACTGCAACCTCATGATGTAATACAGTATTCTAGCTATTTTGATTTTAACTTTCCAGTTTTGAGGTAATGTGTTTAACATAAATATTGAGAATGGTTAACTTTTGGGGACTAACATCAAATTCTTAAAAAGTGATACAGTAAACAATTTGTTTTTCTTTAATTTCTGTTCATGAATATGCTTGAAGGAATTTTGAACAGTAGGTGCAAAGTAATCCTTCTGAATCAGTAATGGAGGGCCAACTTTGGGATCAATTTCAACAAATCAGACATACTGAAGAGGCTGGCAATAAAAGTAATCCTGAATTCCATGAGAAGAATTTGAAGGAATGAGGGTTCTTCAGAGAATTCTGAGAAAAAAACAAGATTAAGTTCTCAAGTACACAACACACTGCTGTACAAAAGCATGCTAAGCTGTTTTCATTTCACTGAGGGCAAAAAGCAGAGAAATCAGATATGCGGATAGAGAAGGGAGGAACTTTCAAACTTTAGTTTGACTATGGGTGTTGCGCACCTGGAGATTTTTAACATTTTAATACCATGAATAGGCTAATCCCAGCTGGGCCATGAAGTGCCCAACCCAAAATTTCTATTATTCTGTCATCAAAACCTAACAACTGCCATTCCAAACAGGTGAAGCAGGCTCAATTCATACATGCAGAACAATACAGAAGGTCACTCCTGTAAGACTTGTTCCATAATTAAGCCTAACTCAACTGAAATGACAAAAAAACCCAATATATGCTACCCTCTTTTAATCCAAATAGGAGCACTAAGACCTTAGGAACAAAATTAATTAGAGAGAGTCTTGTGTGGCAAGAGTTTCTTCAAACTTCAGAACAAAATAATTAAATGTAGTAATATAAGAAGTTCCATGGACCAAGAATCTAAGGCTCCTTTAAAGTACAGCATTATTTGGTTTAAATTCTGACCGTAGGAACAACAATAAGAACACTGTTGTTCTTATTGTCTGAAATCAAAGATTAAGGAACATCTCATTTAAGCTTTGTGGCATCCCAAAGAGGTTTAAAAGCACTTATATTTACCTAGATCCACAAAAAGTTGCTTGTCACCTTCTTTATCATTTACTATTAGAAAGGAAAGTTCCAAATTTTCTCCCTGGTGTGATGTTTCCATATCCTTTGTCTTGTGAGCAATGGCTGGCCAGCCTTTGGAAGCATCTTCAGTGGCTGTGAGGTCTGTAAGAGAACCATCTAATCCAGCCCCTTCTGCAGAACACTGGAAAACATGTCCTACTCCTTCTTCTGGAATCACAGCAGCAGCTTTACTCTCCATTAACCTTATGGCAGGCTGCAAAATGGTTCTCACAAAGTTACCTTAAAAACAAAAAAATTCAAAAGCGGGTAATGTCATGTATGAGTCAAGAAAGAATTAACAGTTCCTGTGCAAACATTTTTCTAAGCAGCCAAGATGGAAGCGGTCAGAGTTTGGGGCACTTTTTTCCCCTTTTGGATTTTTAAAAAAATCTTTTAACCAGTCCAGTGTACAAAATGGTTCTGGTTAGTAACTAAGAAACCCATGCCTAGCAAGAGTTTTTAGTAAATTTTTTTAAAAAAAAAACCACGAGAAAATTTAACAATTGTGCATATATTAGTTGCATCATACAGCCACAATCTTCCCCTTTGCAATTTTACTACTGAGAACAGAGAGGACGGAGAAGCCAGATGGCTTGGCAATCACCTCATTAGAAATAAAGACAACATAATGAAACCAAAAGGCATAGGCTGTCACTACAATTTCCCAAACTAAATATCCCAGATAAAAGTGCAAAATTGAAATAAAAGTCTTTGGCATCTTTCAAAATAATTTCTCCTGCTCATCACAACACCGGTACCATTGCAGTTATTAAAGCCTCTGACAGACAAGATCTCAAGCTGTTCCCACACTTGGAGCACAAATGATCTTGACTTGACTACCACGAGGAAGACTTTTGCACCAAAATTTCTGTGAACCTGAATTTTCCACTAGAATGTCAGAAACTTACTGAACAAGTTTAGTTTGGGTCTTCATGCTAGCTTAGGAGGAACATTTCTGCATATGAACTAAGCTGTTAATAGTAAGACTTACTAAAATGCTTCATGTACAACCACTTTGTTAATGACAGTGATACCAAAAAATAAGTAGTCAAGGTTCTTTATAAAATGTAGTTTGATTTAATATTTCAAGTACCCCTCAGTGAAAGTCTTCAGTACATGAATAAAGCATTCCTATAGCTTTGCTATTACACAACTTATTTTTTTATCCAATCATAGGTAGTTTTTAATCAGCTGAATATTTTTGCAGTAGTTAATGACAGCATGCAATGACATTAACAAGCTCAGATTTAGAATTCTGAAGAGCTTGTGATTGTCCCTCTCACTACTGCTTTCCCTAATTTCACTTTCAGAATGATTAAAAAGGTTTACTTGCAGTTTCACAGTGTATTAACTGATGTAAGAGTTTGACCAGGGCTTACTTGAACAACAAATTACTTTTCTAGAAGTATTTTGTAATGACTTTTCAAACTCCCAGTATTGTAATTCAGCTCCCATAGTACCTCCAGGCTTTGCTAGATGGTAACCAAAGACAGACAAATAAAAACCATGGCCCAATTACTGTCAGGAGGAAAGAAGAGAATAGAACAAATACAGACATGAAAATAAAACTATGAAGCGGAAGGAATACAGGCAAGGAGGATTCTGCAGCGGTTTGATGAAGCTTCAGTGGGGAACCTGAAAGAATA
This sequence comes from Strix aluco, assembly GCF_031877795.1. Lineage (NCBI taxonomy): Eukaryota > Metazoa > Chordata > Aves > Strigiformes > Strigidae > Strix > Strix aluco. Next base: position 36,794,252 of record NC_133934.1, read on the forward strand.
TGAAATATGGGTCCTCCTATGCTACATATCAGCAGAGTGACTCAGTGATTCAAGCATCAATATCACCATCCTCATAATTCATTACAGGACTACTGAGGCACACAAATGATTCATAGTCATAGACAGTGTTTTGACCCTGTGTGTTCAAATATGCACACAGAATTTCTTAGGTTTATAACAATAGTTACTCAGCTCTTCAGGGAAAAAATGTACCTATTTCAGAAATGAAATTTATTTCAATTACCATAAAAGTTAAAGTATCTTTAAAAGTCCTGGTTGACCACTTCCTTTTTTTGCATGTGTAATTAAGTAGCAATGACTCTGGTGTCAGAAGAGAAAGGGTTCTGTCAGTGAAAGATTATTTTGGGAGTTAGCTCTTATCATTCACACACAGTTTTGTTTTCTCTCTTCCCATTTCTTCTAACTGGTCAGATGTGGGAACCAAACCTGCATTTCACACTTTTGATCCTTGAGTGTATTTTGTATTTTTGTATTTGGGATTTGTCAACTGTGTAGATCAATGTAAATTCATTGATCTCCACAGCTTTCCTGTGGACCTACATGATCTCCTGTGCTTTCTTACATGAGCTATGAACTCAGTCCCTGTATTTAAATTCTAACTAGTAACTAATTATTCCAAATATTATATACTAAATGTTTTTAAGCATACTTAACTTTAAGTCCATGCACTTTGTGCATGACTCCTGACATAAAATGTTTATGAAACACTATCATCCAAGATGTGATAGTTCATGTCCTAGTTTATCCCATATAAATACCACTAACTCATCCTAAAGTATTTTTTATTAGACAGAACACCACAATGATGAATTTAAAAAGACACACTTGAATGTGTCTGAAAAATATATTAACGCTTTTAAGTTTAATTAGAAAAAATCTTTCTGCCACCTCAAAGAATATATAAATTTTCATGTAGATTCTGTGAAATTACTTTATGAAGTTATCTGCATTTTTAGTTACTTACTACAGCAAAGTATTTTGCACAAAGCTAATGCGCTTTAAGCCAGGTTTGTCAAGGAGGTTACTAAAATACATTAATTAAAAGTCTAGAGTGTAATATTATTGGTAACATGCATGAATTTAACACATTTACATATCTCAATTATAAAAAAAAAATCAATTTTTACTGCAACTTCAACATTTTGTTGGAAAGGCAAAGGCAGAACATGAATACACAATCTCTAAATATATTTTAAGTCGGACAGTAAACATGTCAAATTCATGTCACAGTGGAGTCACAGCACTCTTACTAATGGGCTAGAATAAACAGCTCAAGCTTCTACGGAACTGACTAATGTAATTTAGTTATCAAGATCGCATGCTATAATTGCTGTCATATCAAATTATTTATCATCCATGTATCACTTAGGAGTTTTAGAGTGGCAGAGGAGTTAAACACCGTACTTTTGAACGAAAAATTGCAGTAATCCCACTTAAGTCTCTGAGGTTTGTAGCTGTTACCATGGTGTCACATCAAAAATAATTGTTCTGCGTCACGCTTGGGGCTGGCAGCCAATATTATAAGCATTTCCTTATATATTTGGCAATCTGCTTAGCTTGCCATGTGATCTGTTCCTGGTTTAGGGACACAGATTCCACTGCTCCTAAAAATGAGAAATAGGTTTTTTTAATGTTAAAAAAAATCTGAAAAAAAATGGGTTCTGAGAAATGCTATGGCCTCTTTGTGCTGGAGTATAGATCTGAATTGTGGCCTGAAGTGATGCTTAGGCTATGGACCACGTGCATATATTAAAAATATTTGGATTAAAAAAAAAAAATTTGCACGTACATACAGACCTGTAAGATCCAGCCTCTCCTTAGAGTTTGCTCTACTCCTCCAGCTGTTCATGCTGACAAGAGCTTTCATAGATGATTCCTCAGAGCAATAAAAACACGTGTCAACCCTACGAAACTTTTATCCAACAGTACATGTGTTCTCCCCATGAAATAACTAGACAATTCAAAAAGAAAATAAGATTCTCTCTAATGCTGTACTGGGCTAGAAAGAAGCCCAGCATGTGTCATTAATGATAGCACCACTGTGCTGTCATCAAGTACTAAAAGCAAAGAGCCCGTCTTCCCTGTGCTCTTGTGCTGGTTTTATCTGGGATAGAGTTAATTTTCTCCCGTGGATGAGTCCACGTGGGAGCAGGACACCCCAAAGCATCTGTGGCTAAGTCCACACCAGAGCAGGTACACCTTGAAGCATCTGTGGCCATCGTTAGGTTTGACCTAACCTGTGGCCATGGCTACACCCTGAAGACTGTGGCTCATCGGTAAGGCTCCCCTTGGAGCAGGTACAGCCCTGAGGGACTGCAGTCTGTGGATAAGACCAGGCCAGAACAGGGGCAAGGGGAGGAGTTAATTGCAATGTTCAACTCTATAACCTGGCCCAAACGGACCAGGGGTGGATATTGTAATGGAAATACCTTAAATTGTTGTAACCCATGATTTGAGTTGCACGTTATAGGAATTACTACAGCAGGAACCACCTGAACCAATGGAGGAGAAGCCTTACAAGCAGTGCAAGTGCAGCAGTGACCCAACGTGAGCTGGCTTTGGTGCCCAGGAACTCCATGCAACACAGCACCTCTCCTGTCCTGAGTGACCGCCATAACAGAGGGAGCCCAAAGTCATGGACTAAATGAACTCACTGGACATTTGTGGACATTTTACAGACATTTCACAGGGGTGGTCCATAGACTACGGGAATGATATCTATGTATTACATCAAAGGGTGGTGGTGGCTAATGAGAATATATTGGATAGTGTGAGACCTGAGCATGATGTAAATGGCATGGAATAAGGGGTGGAGAATGTGCTGGTTTTGGCTGGGATAAAATAAATTTTCTTCACAGTAGCTAGTATGGGGCTATGTTTTGGATTTGTGCTGAAAACAGTGCTGATAATACAGGGATGTTTTAGTTACTGCTGAGCAGTGCTTACACAGAGTCAAGGCCTTTTCTGCTCCTCACCCCGCCCCACCAGCAAATGGGCTGGGATGCACAAGAAGTTGGGAGGGGACACAGCTGGGACAGCTGACCCCAACTGACCAAAGGGATATCCCACACCATATGATATCATGCTCAGCAACAAAAGCTGGGGGAGGAAGAAGGAAGGGGGGGGCACTTTTGGAGTGATGGCATTTGTCTTCCCGTGTAACCATTACACGTGATGGAGCCCTGCTTTCCTGGAGATGGCTGAACACCTGCCTGACAATGGGAAGTGGGGAATGAATTCCCTGTTTTGCTTTGCTTGCGCACGAGTTTTTGCTTTACCTGTTAAACTGTCTTTATCTCAACTCATGTTTTTCTCACTTTTACCCTTCTGATTCTCTCCCCCATCTCACCAGAGGGGTGTGAGCAAGCGGCTGTGTGGTGCTTAGTTGCTGGAGTTAAACCACAACAGCTCTCTACAATCCCCTGCTAGGACACACACAGCGCACAGTAAGAAGTTACTTAAAAAATGCAGGAGGTATAAAAAAAAAGAAGAAATACAATATAAGCTTTACTCAAGACTGGAATGAGAGAAGGTGCAGAGCTAGAAAAAGAGGTAAGGGTGAGAAAGGAAGACTGGGCATGAACACAGTCAGACAGATTGTGGCCAAGCAGACAGCAGAATACGAGTGGGAACCAGAGTGGGATCAAAATTATGAACCCAACATCCTCAGGTCTCCCTATTCTACTGCCAGTAGAAACCCAGTAACAAAGCACATAATTTCTTGTAATCCTGCTGCTGCTGTCACAGTTCTTCCTGAACACAAATGGTAGAGGTAAATGTCACAAATCTAAATTTCATCCCTTCTAATAACCAATGAGATTATTAATACGGTATTATATAACAGCATTTCTGATTCCTCTCCCTCACCCTATTGGTTTGTTTGAAACAAACACAATAAGGAAACAAAGGTTACAAAATCAAACACTCAAATATTAAGAAATTACAAAACCAAGGCTGCAGGTGCAACTTTAAATAACCCGAAGTTCTGCATTTGTAGATTGATACAGATTTTAATTCCACCATTGGTGAAGCTGTTTTCTATCAGTTCCTGTTTCACTCAGACAAAATTCAGCTGATATTCTATTGTGCCCTCATTGTTCAACGTATGTCTGTAAGTCTGCTTGTATATACAGAATATATATACACAAGAAGAAACTATGAATTTCAACATTAACTTATCTTAGTGCTCACTACTAGCACCTCAGTGCTTCACAAACAGTATTTTAAGAGCATGTTCAAGATAATTCTGTGAGGTGAGGAGCTATTATTATACTTATTTTAAAAATGGAGTCAAGACAACCCTGAACTGGCAAATCTTTGTGTTGGAGTTGCCATATCCCATGAAAACCCAACTTACATCAACAATTAAAATTGCTTTTGGCTTTCTCTTAGCAATGTTTATGCGTGGGTGGCTTGAAACTGTCCTGCTTTTCTGATCCTGCACTTAGCACAAACCGATTGTATTTAGAGCCAATAATTGTAGCTTTAATTGTTAAGACTGACATTAACCTGAAAATTAAGGAGTGATAGTCATACTGTAAAACAATTTGCAAACTAAAAGCCAGGTACAAAAAAAGTTACATTTTTGCAAACAGAAATGCTAATCATAGAGAAAGGAAGTTGAAGATGAGATGAGAAATAACAAGGCTTAATGAAATAGAAACAGGTAGTCATTTCTGCTGGGAATACATATTTGTTTCCACATATAATTCCATTAAAATAAATATTCAAACATGAGATGGCACTGAACTAAGTCAAAACCTCACCTTTTACTTCTACGTGTAAGAGAAAAGAACACACTTACCAACATGAATATTATCCTTGAATACAGTCTTTTGGGGTAGAAATATTAAATGTCGACTAAATTTTTCATCAGTACTGGAATCTAAATTCAAGACATCTTTGGCTGAACAATTTACATCGTAAAGTTCTTTTAATTTTTGGCTGACAAGCTGAAATTATAAACATTAATTAGGCTATTTTCTCTAGCATTTTTAATAGTGTTATCTATAAAATGTAACACAAATGCAGATTCTGTATCTTTTTTCAATTTTTTTTTCCTCATTTTGAGCATATAATTAATTTAATTCAAACTAATTCATAGCAAATTTTAACCGAATTTGACATAGACTGTATTTCCTGATATAAGCAAGTCACTGCATATACTAACACTGATAAACTGAACAGATTTTCAGTTTTTCAGGTCAAAGACTAATTTAGTGGCTTTATAATCTGTTTTTTTCCACCACAAAGCAGTTCACACCCACAGTGACAATGTGTGTAATGCATGTTTACCCAGAATGGAAGGCAGAGGCTATCATGATACAAAGGGCTGATATGCTAATTTACTTTTATGACCCAATGAACACTCACTAAGCAAAAACCAAGATGTCTGGCTCTAAAATAGCTCTAAAAACCTTGTATAAGTAAGCTTTCGATTACTCATGCTTAGGACTGGGACTCAGAACCTAAGGGTCTGGAAGCTTAGGGTTTCAGCATCTCAGTTCCCCTGCCCAGCAAATCCAGAGTTCTCTTCTTAACCTGAGGAATCTCTAGATTTCAGAACTGATCCACAATGGAGTAAACCGCTCTGGATGCTGTATCAGTGAAGGGCCCTTTACGAAGGAACGACCTCAACCATCTTTTTCTTTCTTTCTAGCTAGGGACATGTAAACATCAGAAGTCTCACAAATGGCCACTCAAAGAGAGATTTTATTGTAACAGAAGATATTCTTCTAAAAACTTGTTTTATTTTCCACCTCTGTCATATCGAATTTGCAGGGAGCTCATTTTCCAACCAAATTTGGAATAAAATGGAAATTTGCACTATTTAATAAAATCGATAATTAGCAAAGATATTTAACTTTAGATACCAAATTGATAAGTGCAGTCACCTGATGTTCTCTACGTCACCACTTAACTCAGCTACAATGAACTGCCATCTGAAGACACCTAAAATCAGGAGGGATTTATCTAAGCCTTGATCTATGACTGCACCAGCTGGCAAAGGAAATGAACTGAGGAATACCTGAATGCAACTTTTATTGATGCTACTCTGAAAAATACCTAAACACTCCTTCAGTTTCATGGCCTCAAAGTGGCAGAGCACAGAAAACAATCTGCAAAGCAAACTTATATCAGTAAGCCTACAGTGAATACAAGCATTCCAATAACCATCGTTCTCTATTTTTTCCTTTCACTTAAAGGAGAGAATCTTTGTTTTAATTAAAATAGTACTTTCTACTTCCCTACAAATAACCACTAGGTCTACAATTCTTTTTCATTTTACTACAGAATAATCAAGATAAATTGTTAAATACTTTGGTTTCATATTAAATCACCAACAAATTCATATTAATCTACAATAGGACTTTGCTCCAGTTTACCTCAATTAACTTTGCAACCATGCTCTTGCCATCTGCATCCGGATTTGCTGGTTTGTAGAACTCCAAATCAAAATAAAGTTTGCAAGCATCTTTTTCAGGAATTACTTCATAGCAATGCATAAGACTTGTTTTATAATCTTTCCTAAGGAAAAACAAAATTTACAGCCTCTCACAATAAACATTATACATACTTATCAGTTGCAAACAAGGATCCCACAAGTCCTAAATATTCTTTTATTTTTCAATCAACCACCCATGTCAAAAAAGTAGCAGCCCTATAATGCTTTGAAAAATCTGTAACCAACTTCAGCATCAAGTATCAGCAAAGGTACTTGTCTGGCCTAGGATTTAAGTTTGTATTCTTCTCCACATCCCCCCAAGTCTTACAATAAATACTGTCAACAGAAATGCTGTTGAGAATTTAAGGAATGATGGAAACTACAGTAGAAAACTTATTAAGTTATCACTCATATGTCTTAAGCACTACAATTGAGATTATATAGATTTTTTTTCCAATTAAATTAAAAATTAATCTCATTTTCAAATTGAGAAAAAAATTAAGTTTGCTTTTCACATAAAAATTGACTCTTAGATTTCTTTTACTTTATAACCAAATGTTTTATTGTAAAACAAAAAATTGGGAAAAAAGTTCAGTGCATGATCAAATTGTCAGTACTTGAAACTACATCACAGAGATACAAAATCATAAATCGGTAACCAGACATTTATATTAATGCCCATTTAAACTGATGTATGACTGATCATAGAAATGTATGTGTCATGTGTTGGTATGACCCCATGAGGAAAGTTGACATCAAAAGCAAATCTACTGCTATTAGATTTAAGTTCAGTAGACAGGGCCCTTAATTCACAGAAAGTAATGGCAGTCTGCAACTCAAAGTTGAAACCCCCTATAGAATAGATTGGTTTGTCCTTATGAAGATTTTCCCCATGGCCAAGATCAAACCTCATGCAACCCATCACAGCTCTGTGCTAGTCAGAGCAGCAGATGGCTACTGGGGATAGCTATCCAGTAATAGCTATTACTAGATAATAGTATATCCAGTATATGAGTATCTTGTGGTAACATATAGGGGTACCTTTTCAAATACTCACGTGTAATAAAACCAAAGCTCTTTATATGTTGTCACAAGGTAAAACCTCTGTCCACTTCGTGTGTTCTTTTCCAAGGCAAATACATGAACATCCTTTTTAAATAAAAACATTGAAGGGTTTGGTTTTTTTCAAAGAAACAGTTAAAGTCTTCAGAAGTTCCTATTTGACATTCATTTCTTTGGTCAAAGGTTAGTAAATACTAGAAAACTGCAAGTAGATCACTTAACCTTTTTCAAGCTAAGTAGCATCTGTTTTTAATTAAGAACATTATTCTGATTTCAGTTACATGAGTAAAAATTTGAAGCTTTTCTTTGTTGTGCATTAATGTCTAAACTCTGTTTTCTCTATAAAGTTGTTTTTCTGATCAGGGGCAAGTGCATCTAACAGAAGGAGGAACAATGTCCTGAAAGGAACAGCATCACGGACATGATGGCAGCATATGGCTTTATAGCAAATATTTAGACTTTGTATTATTTAAATCCAAAAATGGAAATCTGAAAACACAAAAAACCCCCTACTGCCAAGCCAGCAAGAGTACATTTTGGAAAACAGACTGTTGGGATTACTTAAACACCTAAAACAGTGTGGAGAAAAACCCAGTACTTTCTTTAAAAGCAGCAGACAATTTGAAAAGTATTAAACTGAAAACAGAGGATACATTTTGCATAACAATTATTTGGCTCATCATTTCTTATCATCTGAACTTGCTACTCTGATGTCACTGTAGAGTTGTATTGTTTCTATTTTGTCTCTGCCTCCTGTTTATCTCTTTTTCTTTGTCGGTTTTTTCCTCCTCTTTCTTCCTACTCAACTCTCACTACCTTCCCATTCTTCTGCCAACCCTGACTGCTCGCTCATCTTCAGAAGGAACAAATCTATCACTACAATGTTACCAAATGTTACCAAAAAGCACTTTTACTGTTAGAGGTTAACATCAATTCGTATGTTAGAACTAGTATTTCTTAGAGCTACCTCCGGTGTACTCACTGTTTCAGGATTGAGAAGGAGGGGAAAAAAAGAAGACAAAAAAAAAGAACTTGCAATCTGATAAAGGCTTTACCGTCAACCAAGCTTTTAAGTGAAGTTCAACCTTGAAAGTACCTAAAGAGTAGAGACATTCACCTAACAAATAATTTACCTCTTTGCAGGTTTTTACATAATTGAAAGCTTCAGCCTGCCGACAAAATATTTTCCAAACAGAGGATGGCAGAAAGGGTTTGGACAGTTTCGGTCTATAAACTGGAGGAAGAGGGTTTCTTTCATAGTGAGATGCTAGTTCTTCCACTTTCTTCAGTCTTTCTTCCCATTTTCTTTTCATTTGTCCTAAAGCAATTACAAGTAGTCAAATCAGTATCAATTTCTGTTTGTGACTCAATTTTAATATATCCTGTACTCATCACTGCTTTAGATTCCAGTTTTGTTGAGCCTACTTTATTTATTAATTGAGAGTAGCCAATATTCCAAATCAACATCCAACCTTGCTGTGATACTCATATTAACATTAAATCTTTCCACACAGTTCTGGAAGTAAGAGATCTTCATATTAATACTATCAAAGATAAACACAACAGAATAGACACAATAAGGGAAGGCCTAGGAAGTTTACCGAATGATATCACATTCCTCCTCGAAAAGTACACAAACTGTGTTAACTAATCACACTTAGTAAGGAGTGGAAAAATACTATTACTTCTGCTTTATGGTTGGAGAGACAAATGAGATAATTGGTTTGCATGAGTCGTGCAGCACTTGAGTTCCTGAGAAAAATTAAGATTTCAGCGACTCTAGTGCTGAATCTCAAACTAAAAGAACTGAAATCCAAAATGAGGGCTCCAATCTCCACTGCCAACCTTTGCTACTGATCAGCAATACTTTCAACTTCTTTAAAATCTCATGTACTTTCCTGCAAACTTAGGATAGCAAGATAGCATGTGATGCAGTAATGCTTGCTATCTTGCAATCTTTAAACTTCTAATTACATAAAGTAATCCAAATGCTACAAAGTAATGTAGTAAAGCATAAACACACATTAACATACATATAAATATTTGTAAGTTTAATTAACTTTTTTCCTGGGATAATTCATTGTCCCTCTGAACACCTGCAAATTGGTAAAGAGCATTGCTAAGAAACTGTGAAACAGGAAGAGGGGCAAAGATGAAGGTGCATCTTTTTGTTCTGCCTGGTATAACCACCCAGTTCTCATAACAACCCCCAGTTGCAATGAAAGACAAAAATGAAACTGACTGTACTCAAACGTATTCAAACCTTTAACAAGCTGGATCCACAAGGGGAGTTTAAGTATTTAAATATTCTCGTGGGCCCCAAAGCCCAAATTTTAGATCCTCTGAATCCCCCTCCAAGTTTTCCACAGTAAAGGTTCCTGGACACCTACATGCCCATGGTACATCTAAGCCTGCCAGTGTTTTGATAGTTTAGTGTCTATGTCAAGTCTAAATAACAGAATCGGTTTTTTCTCTTAGAGGGATCAAACATATTACCTCCATAGACCTTGTCAGTCTCCTGACCTGTGAATTTCCTTCACTCCCTTCCTTTTCATGCAATTAATTTCTTCTTTGGGAATGAAAAATGAAATTATAGACAGCAATCAGTGTTTCTCAGAAGCGCTAGCAGAACCTTCAGTTTCATTTTGATGCTGTTGGCTCTGTTGTAAATTAACTGGGTGCAAAAGACAGTCCCTAGATCAGCAGTTTCCCACAAGGTGACCATTAAAAAGAAGGGAAGCAAAGGAGAATTCCCATAATTCTCTACACATTTTAAATTTCCTAGTTAGATCAGGATATATTTTTGCAGAAACACAGTTGGGAGGATATCTGAACCTGGGATACAGTTGATGACCCTTACTTTAAACTGAGATCTATCACTGTTTTTGCAGTCCAAATATTCTCAGATTCTCAGCAGTCCAACATCAGGTCTTTTCAAGATAACTACAGCCCCTGTATCAACTATACCTCATACAACACATCTACTTCAAGCACATACAATTTACACTTACAGACTAGGTGTAACTCCAGACTAGCCTTCTGAGTTTACTGGGAAATGCCCACCTCATCTTCCTCTCTTCTATCCCACCAGAAGTAAAGGGAGTACTTATTTTTATTTTACTTGCCAGAAGGAAATTTTGTCACCAACATGTTTGGCCTGCAGTGTTTTTTGACTCAGCAGAATGACTGCATGAAGACCCTGGGAAAATAAATCTCCTGGGAGATGACTTAAAGAACTTGCTATTACATTTTCCCCTTTGGATGGAAGACTACTTCTTTTTTTAGTTATGAGGCCAGTGGACATCTGGTATTTTTATACCTTAGATGGCTTGGGGGTTTTTTGGTTTGTTTTGTTTGTTTTTTAAACGAATGGACTTGCCATCTCAGAAATGGCAATTTTCTCCCTTATGCTACAGGGAAAAGACAAATACAAATGCATGATTTCATATATGTCGCTACATTTTAGCAAAACAACAACAACAAAAAAAATGCAAACAAAACAAACATGCTCAAAAATGGGGTAATGACTTTAAATTGAAAGGGGGTAAATTTAGATTAGATGTAAGGATGAAGTTCTTGACGGTGTGAGGGTGGTGAGACACTGGACAGGCTGCCCAGAGAAATTGTTGCTGCCCCCTCCCTGGCAGTGTTCAAGGCCAGGTTGGACGGGGCTTTGAGCAACCTGGTCTAGTGGAAGGTGTCCCTGTCCATGGCAGGGTGGTTGGAACTAGATGATCTTTAGTCCTTTCCAACTCAAACCATCCTATAACTCTATGAAAAATCTGTAACAATTATGACAAAACACACTATCCACACCTGCTGAGAAATGAAGCTTAGACATGCAAATCAACCGCTGCTCAAAACAACATGATTACATTTGTTTCCTGGCCAGTGTGTATCATGCAGCACAGTTCTATGGCAGAATCCATGCTCCTCAACACTTATTAGTGATGAAGTTTTCTCCCAGCTACTGCTTCAGCCTTAGAAGAACATATTAAATTTAATAACTTTCCCCCTAGTGCTAAATTTCTTAACATTAATGAAAATTAGCTTAGTTACCCTTACGTTGAGCTGAACTGACAAACACTACTCATCTTCCTTCAGCAGTAACAAGGAGCATCAAATTTTCATCTTGCGCTCTTAACAGAAGTAGCTTCTACAATTAAGATTTGAGGAATTTTGTGTAAAATGCAGGATATTACACTTGATGATAAGACCTCAAAAAGAAGGCTACTGACTGTTGGGAGAAGCTGGAAAACTAAGTTTCTAATGTTAAACTTACTCCGTCTCAGAATCACAGAATCATTCAGGTTGGAAAAGACCCTTGGGATCATCAAGTCCAACCATCAGCCCTACTCTACAATGTTCTCCCCTGCACCATATCCCCCAACATCTCATCTAAACGACCCTTAAACACATCCAGGGATGGTGACTCCACCACCTCCCTGGGCAGCCTATTCCACTGTCTGACCACTCTTTCTGTGAAAAATTTTTTCCTAATGTCCAGTCTGAACCTCCCCTGTTGCAGTTTAAAGCCATTCCCTCTTTTTCTATCATCAATTACCTGTGAGAAGAGACCAGCACCAACCTCTCTACAATGCCCTTTCACGTAGTTGTAGAGAGTGATGAGGTCTCCTCGCACTAAAGGCCAATCTACAGATATGAAACTAACTGACCTGAAAGTTGATGATGAAGCTGAAACTAGCCCTCAGCCTCAGCTGTTGCATAAGGCTGAACAGCAGGACGCCAGTAGGCAGGTATATTCAGATGGCATTTGTTGATCGGCTGTGCGATTTCCAAGCTTTCATCCTGCAGCAGTGGGAGATAAACCCCGCCGTAAGTGGAAGGTCCTGCTCTGATACAGTCCAGTCCATCCGTGTTTATGTAGCTCACTAAAACCTGAAAGATAGCCTCTCCTTGGGTAATCATCCCCACAAATTACTTAAAACGGCGATTATCTTTATCAACCACCATTCTGTCAGAAAGGTACATTTTTTCCAGCACACGGCGGCACTAAAGCAGCAGGGCTTGGGGTACACACAGTCCAACCCAGCAGCACTAAACGCAACGCGCCGCTCCGGGGCGGCTCGAACAGGCCCGGCACTCAAACCCGCCCAAGGCCCGCGTGGGGCAATCGGGGCGCGGCTCCAGCGCAAGGCCGCGGGTGCTCGCGTTTCCCCATGGGACAGAGCGCACCGAGGGGCCCGGCCCGCCGCTGCAAGCCCCGCGCTAGGAAGAGGGGGACGGGGGGCCGTCACGGCACCGTGAGGCCGGCGGGGAGACGAGGGCAGGCGGGCGCCCCGCGCGTCTCCTCAGCCAGGGCGCTGGGCTCGGCCTCACGCCGCATCCCCTCAGGGCCGTGAGCTGCCTCACACGGCGGGAGAGCGCCGCGGGGCGGAGGAGGGGGACATGGGAAAGACTCACCGCCACAGCCCAGCGCTGCCGCCCTTGGCGTTTGAACTGCGCGTCGTTGGGGCGGGCTCCCCCGCCCTGCGCGGGGAGGAGCCAGAGGGGCCGCCCGGCGGTTGCCTACCCCCGGGGCCCTGACTCCTTCCTTCCTTCCCTCCCTCCCTCCCTCCTTGCCGAGCCGCGGCGAGCCCTGGGGAAGGCAGGTCGGAGCGCGGCGCCGGTGCAGCGGGCGGAGGGTAGGGCCGGCGGGCGGCGGCGGGGGGGAGGTGCCGGGCTGCGGGCGCGACGGCGTGGCCGAACAAAGCGGGGGGGGGGTGGGGTGGGTAGGGCTGGCCAGCACCCGCCCGCGGCCGGGCTGCGGCTCCGCGGGGCCACGGTCCGGTGGGGCTGGCCGCCCGCGCCTCTCCCGCAGGGAGCCGGCTGAGGGGAACGGGAGCTGCCCCACACCTGGGCCGGGGGGGAGCCGCGTCTGGCCCGGGGCGGGCCCGTCTCAGCGCGCCGCCTGCCCGCTACCCTGGCTGCCCGCGGGGCTCCTGCCACGGCAGGGCCGGTGGGGCGGTGGGCTGGGGGGGCGGGTGTCCCCGCTCCGGGCGCGGTGGGGGGAGACCGGCCGCGGTGCCGTCCCAGTGCTCGCCGCTTCCCCCGCCCCGGAGGGAGAGCACGGGGGGCTTAGCCTGTAAGTTATCTTAGTTACTCAGAAGCTTAATGCAGACTGCTTGCTAATTTAAGCCTGTTTTTGTGTAGAAGCCGACTAAACAAAAGAAAAAGGGGAGGAAAAAAAAAAGAAAAAACTGCTTTAATTTTAAACTACTTTCTGGTGTCCCTCCTGTAGACTGTTAGCTAACTGGAAACAGGGCCTTAAACTGCATTTGGATCTACCAAAATAAAGCTTTGCATACAGCGGGTTAAACCTCATCCGGAAAACGGCTCTGCAGCGACCTGGCTGCTAACAAAGAGTGAGTGTGCGACGGCTGAGAGGCATCACCCCAGGCTGAGGGTCACAGCGGTGCGGACGGTCGCCTCCACTGCACTGATCCTGCCAGGGCGGGGGAAGGCATGCCTGAGGCCCTCACAGACGCCGTGACTAACTTTTTGTAGCATGTAGAAGGCCCTGTCCAAGGTGTTGTCAGTCTGGTCTCTGCTAGGTTGAAGGATAGTGTGCTGGTAATCTAATCTTTTACCCTCTAGCTGGTAATTCTCTTCTTTAATTATTTGCTTCTTGTCAGTTGGTAGGTTTGAAAGTAACACACCTTGCCCTTAATAGCCTTGTCAGGCTCCTTACTATTTGTTGCAGTGGTGATGTGGTTACTAAGTACAGGTGAAAGAATAAGGAAGGGTCCCACCTACTCTCAGAATAAATTCAGGTTTTGCTGATTTTGCAGATTAATGCTGACTAAGTAAAAGTTTGTTTGCTTTTGGAACATCAGAGTGCTGGCCCAGTGTCAGTGCTTTCCACCAACCACATCCAGACCAAAAGGAATGTGGAGGGCTGTCACAATATTTGCATGCTTCCATCAGTGGTAGCAGTATTTAACAAGGGGATAATGCCACACAGAAAATTTGATGGTATAGTTCAAATGTTTTTATTTTTTTCATACAGTCAGCTTCTATATTTTCCTTCCTTTATTAATTAGATAATTACTGGTTATCATTATATATTGTAGAATGAAAAACTTAATTTGCATGTCTGCATTAGTATTGCAATGTGCCATGTATATATTTATGTACATAAAATACGTTCTTTGAATGCTTGACATCTTCTCTTGCAGTCATGTGAGGTGGAAAACTGCCCTCTTCTAATCTTTAAGGACATGTTTTACAATACTGGTTTCTGTTTTGGACATGTATTTTAATTCTGCTACAATCATTGCTTTGTAGCAGCTGACATACTGAACATGTGTTGTCTTGTCTCCTGTGGTTTGCATATTTCAAGATACAGTTGGTAACTAGACACAATTCAGTTATTTGCTTCCTTCTCTGTCTGAGAAGCTTTGGTATTATTTTATCACAATATTTCTATTGTTGGATCACAATTCAAATAAATACTGCTTTAAAAAGAAACCTGATGGTTCTTATGGCAGTGGTGATATGTGATGATGTGAATTTATTTTCATTAGGTCCAGGCAGAATAAGTAAATCCAGGCTGGAATGGAGTAAAAACATTGTTTTATTTATTATTTTCCTATCAAAAGAAAAGCATTGGATCAATGCTTGCTGAGCATAGTTTTGGACCTTTTTGAACCACTTTATTTTTTACTACTCAGTACCTGTAAATGTCATTGTAGCATCATCTTTATATTCACTATCTCTGTCTCATAGGGTTTTTCAAAAACTTTGTATTTTTTTCAGATAAAATATTATAAAATAAATTTCCTAAAACCTACAGAACATATTCTACTAGATTAGAAAAATGCTGTTGCTCATTTCAGCTACTTGTTTTTTAAGTTTCCTTACAGTTGAAAGCTCATCTTACCTAAGCTTTCAGAGAAAAGAGTATCAAGGAGCAGAATAACAATTTTTGATTAAATTCTTACTTCATTGTCCTGATTTTTATCCCCTGTCCCTAACGGCATGAGATCATCCTCTACAGGGAATGTATTCTGCTTGACATGTGCATTCTGCTTGACAGAACATGACATCATTGCATTACCTAAACCAAGATGAGGCAATTCTTAGTAGTCTGTTAGAATCAGCACCGTCCTCCAGAGAGCGTTGCTATTACCCTGACTAGTGCTTTAGAGCAGAAAACATGCTGCCGATTAAAACGTGCATTTGAGTGCCTAGCAACAAAACAGATACCTTTGTGGATGTCTTTTGTTCTTTAAAGAAGTGCAGGTGACTTGGTGCTTTAAGGTGCTCAGAAATTGATGGATCTTAAAGGTCAGTTACAGATTCTATTCTGAAGATAAAGCATCTGTATTTTTAAATACTAAGGTATTATATACAGTTTTTCTTCACTATCTCTCTTGCTTCTGTAAACACTCTTAGACAAGCTCCAGCTGTGATGCAGTAGAGTGCAGTAAGCTCTAACACTTCATTAAACAATTCAAACTATAAGCTGTCAGCTAGGCTTGCATAGGCTTTAGTAAGAAGTATTTTTATGATACAGTATTAAAAAATGTGGCTTACATTTTTCAGAAACAAAGTACTGTAGTTCATTGTAATTGTAGGTTTTGCTAACTGCTACTTCAAAATTCGTTGTTTCTTTGGTGTTGGATCAAGGAAAGCAGTGTTTGAGTTTTAAGGTTGCAGAAGGGTCAAGGAGATAAGTCTTTATTTAAGGTCACTGAAATGCTGAAGGTCTCTCTTACTGCTTGTAGCATGCTTTAACATTTGTCTTATAGAAGCATTCAGTGGTCCCAGTCTGTTAGGGCTCCAGTTTGCCTACTAAGTCTGCTGCTGTTCACCAGTGTTATTCCCACCAGTTTACTAAAAACCAGTCCCTAATGGGATGCAACAGTTTGGTTGGAGCACACCTGGTGTGAACCCAAGGCAGCCTAATGATTCCAAGGTCTCATCTGTTGGCCAGAGGGTTGGTAGCTTTCCCTGTACTTTAGCTGAATTTTTCTCTAAGTAGTTATTGGTAGCCCAGGCTGGCTCATATGAGAGACAGGAGGTGACCACAGCTCACGTAGGCACGTGTTTACTGGTTTACACTAGCTGGCTCATGTACTTGCAGCGCTGGCACTGCGGATCTTCACAGTGCCAGACAGCTGGGATAAACACCTGGGCTTTTAGCAGAAGTTGAATTCCACGCTGACATGGCTACACTGCTCTCAGCACGCCTGCTGACTAGTTTCAATAATGGAGTTGGTATGTGATACTGTGGGTTTTTTAGATGGTGTGGTTCTTCATTACTGTTGGCAGACAAAGAACAAACAAGATAGAAAGTTAACTTTTCCCTGTCTCTCCTATTAATCCCAGCCACAGTGAAGGGTTTGGTTGTGCTTCTGCAGAAGAATGAACAGCATGAGTTGCATCAAAATTATGGGTCAGTCTGGTTGAATATTTTCTTACAAAATAAAGTTTTGTTCAAAAGTGTCAGGCTAAGAGCTCAGGAAAGCTGGGAACCAAAGCCAGGGATGATTGTGGTAGGGACAGGGTTGAAAGAGGCATAGAAACTCCTGGAAGCTGGGCTCTGCTGGGGCAGGGGCACTTCTAGTATTCTTGTCAATGAAAGCCATTCTTTCCACCTCCCAGGGATCAGGAGCTCTGCTTTTCAGTTACAGCTGAGTGGACACACCAATTGTCACTCTAGACTAGATTTTGTTGTGGCCCTGGTTTGAGTGACTGGTGGGGTTTTTTGGTAGCAGGGGAAGAGGCTACAGTAGTGGCCCCCTGTGAGAAGCTTCTCAAAGCTCCCCCGGCTCCACATTGGACCCGCCTTTGCACCAAGGCCGCACCAATTAGCAATGGTAGCTGTGCCTCTGCGATAACGTATTTAAGAAGGGGAACCTGGGAGGAGCGGTGAGGACATGTTGAGAGGAGAACATCTGTGTGAACACCGAGGTCAGTGAAAGAAAGGAGCAGTGGGGGAGGTGCACCAGAGCAGAGACCCCCCTGTATCCCATGGTGAGAAGGCAGGACCACCCCCCCTGCCACCCATGGAGGTCTACAGTGGAGCAGATACCAATTTGCAGCCTGTGGGGGGCCCCACACCAACCCACGGGTGCCGGGACCCCATGGGAAGAAGGCCCTGCTGTTGTAGCTCAGTGCTGGGAGGATTGTAACACGTGGGGGTGACCCACACACCCATGGAAGTGACTCATGTCAGAGAGCTTATGAAAGACTATCTCCTGTGAGAGGAGGACCGTGGTGGAGCAGGGGAGGAATGCCAGAAGTTCTACCCCTCCCGAGGTGGAAAAAGTGGCGGGGCTGACTGCGCCCCCCATTCCCTTCCCCCTGTGCCATTGGAGTGGAGAAGGTAGAGATATCGGGAGCAAAGTTGAGCCCGTAAAGAAGGGAGGGATGGGGGAAGGTGTTTTCAAGATGTGGTAATGCTTCTCATGGTCCTACTGTCTGTTACATGTTGTTGTTGTTGTTAGTGTCTGTATTAAATTTTATGTTTGTTTTTTCTTCCTCTAATGAGTCTGTCTTTTGCCTGTACCTTAAAGGATGAGATCATCCCTCTCTGTCCTTATCTCAAGTTCCTGGGCCTCTTGCTTCCCTCCTTCCCAGCACTAGGGGAGAAGGGGGGAGTGAGTGGCTGTGTGGTGCTCAGTTGCCCTCTGAGCGCAAACCATGACAGTTGTTAATGCTAATGCCCCCTGCTCAGTGATAAAGCATAGGGTTGGGACACTGTCATGCCACAGGTCTTAGGTACTTGAATTACCCTTTGGAAGTGTTTGTCTTTTTTCACATAGGGAACTTCTACGGAATTAGACTTTGAAGTTAGTATGAATGAATCCAGATCATGGTGCTAGGCAGGCAAGTTCAGCATCATAGTTGTAGTTCCTGACCCATGATACTGTCTTTAAAGTGAGTTTCTAAAATATAAAGCAATCACGTATTTTAGAAAATCAAGCTTATTTGATACTTTTGTAATTTGGTTTTCAGGAAATTTCCTGTGTGCTGCTATTTTATATGATACAGCTCTCAAGTCTGGAATAATTTTATGAGCAAGAAGACTTCTTAATTACATCAGTGCTCCAAGATACAAAGAAATAGTATTCAGAGTAACCTGGACGACCTTTTGAAGTCACTAAAAATGTAAGTAAATGTCTTTTAAGAAACAAGGAAAGAGAGTTATATATACCCAGATTAGTGCTTCTGATGCATCGGTAATTGTTTCCACAGAAAATAGATATTCATGTGTACTAGCTAGAGTACAGATATGAAGTTTAAGAGGTAATATAATATGATGGTGTAGGATGGCAAATATAGTTTGCCGCCAAAGAACCTAAGTCTTAAATAAGAATCTTCATCATATCTGACCAGCAAATCTTACTACTTGGTCTGGTTATTTATACATCCCTACTTACCATAAATATACCTGCTAAGTAAGTTTCTTTAAAATTCTTGTCTCGTAGTGCCTTGTTTGTTTCTTGAGGTCAAAGCACTTATTTCATTTATAAGCACTTATTACTTTGTCCTATCTGGCAATTTAACTTTATGATGCTTAATCCTTTTCTGAATCCTGAGTTAAAGGTAACTTGTGGTAATGTGTTCCATGAGTATACACAAGAGTAATTGGGAGGGAGGTTTAATGCTTTTAAATTGATTTCTGGCTTGGTATCAATCATCATTTCTTGTCCTGTGTTCTGATTGAAAGTAAATAGCAGCCCATAGCATAGAGTTCATTTCATCAACTCTTTAAAGTTACATTGTTGTGGTTTTCTGTTATTTATATTGCAGTTGCCTTCACATACCCCAGTTAGGGTTGGATGCAGTGATGTTTCATTTGAAACGGAATGCAGAGAAATTATTTATTTCTCTAATCTTCTATGCTAGTCTTTGCACATATCCAATAACTTGTATTGCTTGGGTTTGGATCTCAATTTCTGTATTAGTCAGATGGAAGGATCCATATATGACATGATAGTCATAATATTAAAATGCTACTAATGCATGTAGGGACATTACAATATTTTAAAGATTGTTTTTAATTTGTTTGTCTCTTATCCTGCTTTTTGTAGGCATTTTCAATGATTAAGTCACAGGGATCTGCAGACTATTTTTCCTAGAGTTGTTTTAGAATGCAATAATTTAGAAAAATATTTTATGTTGTTCTTTCAAATATAAGATATGTAGGGATTACTCAGAAATTATATTTTTTGCCTACCAATACTAATACTCCTAGCCTAGTTATTCTGTGTGAATATCCCCTTCTAACATTCCTGTTTTCTCTAAAAAAATGTTCTCTGATTGTGTAAGGCTTTAAGGAAACCTGACAAAAATTAAGCATTCTGAAGGTATTATTTCATATGAAAATTAACTGTCATATATTTCTATTATGTTTTCAAGCTGATAACTGAGAGCCATAATGGCAGCCACGGGAGATGGACCACATTCAGGGGAAGATCTGGCAGATGCAAAATCTATTCCTGCTTCCAAAGGGTAAGTGAAATGCTGTTGGTTTAAGTCTTCAATTTAAGTCTTGCAGAATCTTGTGCTGTAACACAAAGTGAGAGCCATGGAAGAAATAATGCCAAAATGAAAAGTTTCAATTATGGTTAATTATAATAATCATAAACAACTACTAGAGTTGTTGTACTGAGTTTGAAAACATACAGTCTCTGACAGAACAGGCCACGTGTATGTACAGGAAACTAAAATGCAAAACATTTGAGGTGCACTTAGACTTGGCTTACAGTATTATCAAGTGGTTAGCTGTTCTTGAAAAGAGACTTCTCTGTCTCACCCTGGGCTAAATGATCACCTCTTTCCTTGAGCTGCTTCTAGACTGAAGCAGCTGAACCTGTGGCAGTCAGTTCAGCTGCTTGAGCTGACCTGCTCTAGGGTTATATGCGTGGAAGCACAAGTGTAAGGGGAATTTACAGGGGTAGGAGGGGGGAAACGCAGGCTTGTTCTTCCTGATGACAGCTAGTTATTAGGCTGGTATAGCACTATCATCAGATTATGCTCTCTCTGGGAACTTAATTTGTTTCTGAAGTCATTCTCTTCAGTATTTCAATGAAAATTAATTTAAAAGCATTACAGAATTTTTATTTGTAGAATACAATAGCGGGCCTGAATCTTGTAACCACTTACCCATGTACTTAAATGAGAAAATCTATACTAACTTCAGCATATATGGACTGACTAAAATTGGCAGCCATTGCAGAGTCATGAGTGGTGGTGTATCACAGAATCGTCTAGGTTGGAAAAGACCTTGAAGATCATCTAGTCCAACCATTAACCTAACATTGACAGTTCCCAACTACACCATATCCCTAAGCACTAAGTCGACCCGACTCTTAAACACCTCCAGGGATGGGGACTCCACCACCTCCCTGGGCAGCCCATTCCAATGCCTAACAACCTGTTCTGTAAAGAAATGCTTCCTAATATCCAGTCTAAACCTTCCCTGGTGCAACTTGAGGCCATTATCTCTTGTCCTATCACTTTTTACTTGGTTAAAGAGACTCATGCCCAGCTCTCTGCAACCTCCTTTCAGGTAGTTGTAGAGGGCGATGAGGTCTCCCCTCAGCCTCCTCTTCTCCAGACTAAACAACCCCAGTTCCCTCAGCCGCTCCTCGTACGACATGTGCTCCAGACCCTTCACCAGCTTCGTTGCCCTTCTCTGGACACGCTCGAGTCATTCAATGTCCTTTTTGTAGTGAGGGGCCCAAAACTGAACACAGTAATCGAGGTGCGGCCTCACCAGTGTTGAGTACAGGGGTAAGATCACTTCCCTGTCCCTGCTGGCCACGCTATTTCTATTACAGGCCAGGATGCCATTGGCCTTCTTGGCCACCTGGGCACACTGCTGGCTCATGTTCAGTTGGCTGTCAATCAACATCCCCAGGTCCCTCTCTGACTGGCAGCTCTCCAGCCACTCCTCCCCAAGCCTGTAGCTGCTGCTGGGGGTTGTTGTGGCTGAAGTGCAGCACCCGACATTTGGCCTTATTGAAACTCCTACAGTTGGCCTTAGCCCATCGCTCCAGCCTGTCCAGGTCTCTCTGCAGAGCCTCCCTACCCTCGAGCAGATCAACACTCCCACCCAACTGGGTGTCATCTGCAAACTTACTGAGGGTGCACTCAATCCCCTCATCTAGATCATCAATAAAGATGTTAAACAGGAATGGCCCCAAAACCGAGCCCTGGGGGACACCACTCATGACCGGCCACCAACTGGATTTAACTCCATTCACCACAACTCTTTGGGCCCAGCCATCCAGCCAGTTTTTTACCCAGCAAAGCGTGTGATCATCCAAGCTTCAAGCAGCCAGTTTTGCCAGGAGAATGCTGTGGGAAACGGTGTCAAAGGCCTTACTGAAGTCAAGGTAGACAACCTTGTCTTGTAGTTGGTGTGCTCATTAAGGCAGAATTACAGCTGCATATAGAGTCTTGGTCTTTCTAGGTTTTGAATGCTTACTTGTGAAAATTCAATGGTAAAATAACTTTTAGTTAGAATTCAGAGTAGATTTACTATCTTGGAGCTGATCGTGCCTCCAGGTACATAGCTTTCAAAAGGTGATAGTAAAAAAACCCAACTGATTTCTTATTGATATAATAATTTGTTTCCTTAAACTGATTTTTCATATTCTCCTGTGCAGAGGCATTATCATTTTAGACACAGTTCTTCCTTGATTCTTTAAATTTTAAGCTTGTTACAGGTTGCACGGAAGATTACTACAAGTACAAATGAACCTCCACTTTTTTAAAATTATTTGTCTATGTGCACATTTTACCGAACTCGAAACAAAAGTTTTATTTGGGAGCATAACTATACAAAGTAGTTTTATTTATTTTAACCTCTGGGCAAGTACAGTCTTCACTGGTCTTAAATCAGATCTACCAACTGATTTCACAGACATAACTTAGAATCACAGAATGGTTTGGGTTGGAAGGGACCTTCCAACCTCTTGGGTTGCTGCGGGAACTTCTAGAGGACAAGTAGCAAACCTTTCCAGTTTCATTGTTTTTTCTAAAATAACTGTATTTTATTATTATTTTGAATTATTTTGAAACTAGAGAAGAGTGATCAGAACACCTAAAGTTTGTCTGATTTCTATACAGAAAGAACCTACCTGCTAGCAAGTCTATGGACTCTGGAATTCTGCCAGACTACAGTTACAGAATGGACTATCCAGAGATGGGGGAATGTGTAATAATAAACAACAAAAACTTCCACAGACAGACTGGTACCACTTTCAAATGTTAAAGTTTTTTCCTTAATTTAGATAAACTAGTGACATGTATTATTCTTCAAAATTAAATATGCAGACTAATTTTGATTGCAATCTAAAATTAAGTGGTTTGAATGGGTGTGATTCATTTCAGTGCATTCTTCCAAATATACATAGAGGGAACATGTCAGGATATAGCAGTAATGGGGAGAAAAATTGATAGGCAGTAAAAGTCCATCTTACCTTTTAGTCATGATTTTTGTTTTGCAGATGAAATCCTTTTTTATGTCTTTAGATAGGTAGATATAAGAAGAAGGAGTAGATAAATATACAGTATAGGTACAGAGAGAGGGAGATGATGTGCATATGTAACAGTGCAATGTTTTTTCTGTTAAAGTGTGTCTGGAATAATGGAATAATATTTCAGACTGTTACAGATATAAGTGAGAAAATAATATGGCTCAATCATACCGTGCCATCTATATCATATAAAAAATTATACATTTCTCTTCTGATAGGGATGTTACCCCGTTCGGGTACAGATGCAGATGCTGCAAGTGTCAGAGAAGTTTTTATGAAGCTGGGATATAAAATAAAGATCAACAATGATCTTTCAAGCGGGGACATTTTTAAGCTATTGAAAAATGGTAAGTAATATAATGATCAGTGAGTGTATTAAATCAGCTGCTGTTTCCAAATACATCTCTAGCCCTCACATCTCTTCTTCCATGGTTCTTTTAGATGATATTTCACACCTACCGGTGGTTTATTACTAAGGATGGCATGGCATGTACATCATAGTTTCTATGTTTGTTCATCTTTGCTATCTCTCCATCTTTTGTGCCATGACTGTTGTCTCTGTATCCTTTCTCATATAAAGAAGGCTGGAAAAAAGGCTGAAACTTAAATGCGGACTGATTTATATTCTGACCCTGGGATCACTGAAGCTCTGTGAGTTGGAAAGAAACCTGCTTAATTGAGTAGAGGAGTTCTGGGCTATATGCTTAGTGGTGTGGCCCAAGAGGCGTTCTGATCCAGAGGGGGGTTCTGATTGAGGGACCAGAACTGCAAGTGTGTGGACTGGAATTATATCGTTTCTTCTAGAGAAAGAACTCGTGTTTTGTTTGACTTGTGAAACAAAACACCCTTCTGTCAAGTTGAGAGCTTTATACTGCTGTTTGTGCTAGTCCTGCTTTGTTTGGACTTGGCTACATCTAGACCAGTAAATTAAATGATGCATGGAGGTATCTGTAGCCCTGGAAAACAGTTTCTTCTAGTTAACTGTTGGAAAGTTCTCTGGCATGCTAGTGCTCTCCCAGACTGTTCCAGGTCACAGTTCCACAGTAAAAGTGTTCCTGGGATTATTCCCAACAGCCAGTTAGCCTGCAGCAATCCTGTTTGGTCTTTTTTTTTTTTTTTTTAATGTGTTTGCTAACATATATGTAGGTTCTTTAGTGCCAGTTAACGTTTATGCCAGAGAATGCTCCCGGGCATGGATAATTCATTAGTATAGTTGCAGCCTGTCTGTTGACAGTAGCTGAAAGTGGAAACGCCTGTGTCTTACCTGTGGTATAAGGCCTCCAAATAGACAGTCTAAGCTACAGACTGCAGCCTAACCAGAGATTCCCAAAAAAACAGCCTTTCCTGACTCTTCTAGATGCAGTGTTTGTCCGTAGATTGTAGAAATACTTGAATGTGCATTGCTTGAGAAAAATCTAAATAGTTCAGTTTTTCCAGAAAAGAAATTCAGTGTTTTGGCAAGCTTTAAACAGAAGACTTCAGCTTTTGAGACGGTTACACTTTTCATCTACAAAATCTTGCACCTTCTTGAGTTTCCCACTGAGAATTCTTTTAAATGATGTTTGTATCTTTTCATATATTTAAAAGAATTGTCTTGGTCCTCAAGTACAATCCCTGCAATGTCAGACAACAAAAGACATCAGAGAATATCTGTTCTATGCTCTTTGCATACCACAAGATGGAAAAAAAAAAAAATCTACAGACACTTTATATGAACCTTAAATGTCTTTCAGTACAAAATTCAGAGGCTTGAAAAATCTTTCTAGACCTTACTACAGGCCAAGAGTGAGATAGAGAAGGGTAATGCTAGTACCTAGGTCCCTGCAGCAGCAACAATTTTCATGCTTCATTCAGTTCCTGTGGAATCCAAGTAGCTGAAGCATCTCTGATTAGAAAGAGAGGCAGAACTTCCCCATCCTTTCCCAAAACTCAGAACTTCCCATTAGTCCAGTCCCAGATCATGAGACTCTTGGTCATTACTGCATGAGCAAAGTGTACCATTCAGACACTGTGGGAACACCCTCTTTGTCTCCTCACAGTGTTCCTGGCTCAGTTCTGTGGCCATGTCTTAGAATGGGTAGGGTTGGCCTTTATTTTGGGGGTTTCTGTGTCCAGCCTGCTTCAGTAAGTTAGGCTGGCTCCTTTTGTTCAGAAGTGAAAGCTGGTTGGAAGTTTCTAAACATGAGAATTAGAAGACTTCTGTCACATAGGAAGCATCAAATATTCAAAGCTTTTAGCATATGCAAGAAGTTAAGATAATTCTCTTTTTTTCTTTCAAGTTTCTGAAGAAGATCACAGCAAGCGAAGCAGTTTTGTTTGTGTGTTGCTAAGCCATGGTGATGAAGGATTAATCTATGGTACAGATGGCCCTCTTGAACTGAAAGCACTAACAAGCCTTTTCAGAGGTGACAGGTGCAGAAGTTTAGCAGGAAAACCCAAGCTCTTTTTCATTCAGGTGATGTACAGCTGAACAATGATCATCAAATCAGCTGGATACTTAACAAAAATATTGTTTCCCATTAATTATTAGTGCAAAAAAGTTAATTATTTCTAAAATTGATTTAAATGGATTCTCTTCAGGTCTAAAAGTGATACAGCCTGCCCTATTAGGTAGGCAGTATTTGTAATAGCTGAGGCTGCATTCTATGGATTGAGTAAAATCTTTCTGAACACTGTTCAATATTTTAGTGTGTTTCTGAATGAACTTTTGAATGAATATCTATCTTAACCAAACTGTGTAGGTGATTTAAATAAATGCTAGTTACTTTTCTTCTGAGCCTGTCTAATGGAAATGTGATATATAAATTCTTGTTATTTTTGCAGTTTTTTAATTGGGATATTATTGTCTTTAAAACAGGAAAAAAAAAATCAGTATTCTGCTCATGATCACTGCCTTTCTTTATTTTTTATTTTATTTTCCATTCTTTTTCCCACTAAATAGGCTTGTAGAGGGACAGAATTGGATTCTGGTATTGAGGCAGACAGTGGATCAGAAGAAACAATGTGCCAAAAAATACCCGTAGAAGCAGACTTCCTGTATGCATATTCTACTGCTCCAGGTGAGAGACTTGCAAAGCAGATCATTTTCCTGCCTTTTGATTTTCTACCTACTTAAAGTTCTCTTAGATTAGAAAAGATGAGAGGATTATAAAAATCTTTTGAGTTGGAATTTGGAGAGTTGATAAAATCTGTATTTAGTTAGTGGTTTTGAGTTTTTATTTTAAAATGTGGATTTCTATTGGAAACAATGCATTGTTCCCCTAATTGCTATCCTGTCCTGTATCAGAGGCTGCTACATCTGATCAGTTTGACATCTCTTTCTTCCACAGGCTATTACTCCTGGAGGAATTCAGCTGAAGGCTCCTGGTTTATTCAGTCATTGTGTAAAATGCTGAAG
The DNA here is from genome assembly GCF_031877795.1 of Strix aluco. Taxonomy (NCBI): domain Eukaryota; kingdom Metazoa; phylum Chordata; class Aves; order Strigiformes; family Strigidae; genus Strix; species Strix aluco. Next base: position 36,820,677 of record NC_133934.1, read on the forward strand.
GAACATGCAAGGAAACTTGAACTCATGCAGATTTTAACTCGTGTAAATCGCAGAGTGGCAGAGTATGAGTCCTGCTCAACTCGGCAGGATTTTAATGCAAAGAAACAGATTCCGTGCATTGTCTCTATGCTCACCAAAGAATTTTACTTCCCTTGCTAAAAGAATTTTTCCGTTCATGTTTTTATCTGTAATTTATATGCAATGTGAGTATGGAATACCACTTTTAAATCTGAATTACTGTTCACTACTGTGTGTGGCATAATGAACTGTCTCAAAGTTAGATATGTCCATTATTAGAAGTAAAACATAGTATGGCTATGTTAGAAATGCAAATTTGAGTAGCTGAAGCACAGGCAAATTTGAAAGTAGTGGTGCTCCGACTATCTTGAAAAATTAGGAAGAGGAGGCTGAAGAAAGATCAGATCACTTATCAGATCTATCTGGTGCTACATTTCGCTTTGAAGGGGTAGAGAAGAGAAACAGTTCTTGTAAATAGGTTCATTTCATATCTTTGCCAGTAGGAAGAAGATTCAGGATGTGATATGTTTAGTAATGATGGTAATATGATAGTGGTGGTGTCATACATTTCTTCTTAACTCAAGTTCTTAAAGTTTAGGTTATAAATAACCTAAACTGTTTTTATAACTTAGGGCATAAACGGTGGAAAACAGCCATTTCATTTTTTACATACAATTAGGAAGCACCTTTAGAATACAGTCCAATTTTTCCTGATCATTTTATAACATTTTGTATGGAATCTTAGGTAAAGCAATCACATCAACATGGTATCTGTTTCAAAATAAATTTTGTATTCTGACCTTGAAGCTGAGTGACTAAGGGACCAGTCTTGCAGAATTCCTTTTCCTGCAGCTCCTTAAGTGGGGGAGCTGTTGAGGCATATTTTGGGCTATAAGAATCAGTGCAAAAAGAAGTCTACATTCTGATTAGTCTGCTTTCCTCTTTCTGGCCATAAATAAAAGTGGGTTTCCTTTGTGCTGTGTGCATACCACATTTAATCTGTGTGGAAACCTAGATTTGTGGTACTGGAGAAATTTCACTTCTTAACTCTAACTCAAATTGATATTAATTACATGACTTTAGCCAAAATATGCTAACAAATAGTAAATTTATATTTCTTGACTCTGAATTTTGTGGAACAGGCTTTTACAAAATTGTAAAACATTTTTATTGATGTTTCAGCTTGTGGCAGTGTTTTTGAGAGGAAGACAGAATGGTAAATGACTATAGGGTGCTTACAAAACAAGACTTAAAACTCTTTAAATTGTGTAGCATAAACAATGTTAGCAAATTGATGGTCACTTCCAGAGGCATCTGGGGTTTTTTTTAAATTAAATACTGTTTCCTAAATTATATCATGCTTTCCTACGTGTATTATTTGTTAAAGATCTGATAGCTTTTGCAAATTGATTTTAACTTCAATTATGTCCCTTTTTCTCAAAATACTACTTTCCCTTTCCTTCTCTATCTGCCTTACATCTAAAGTTGAAAAGAAGCTGCTTTAAAGCATTGTATACTGTATAGTCAGGTAATAAGAGTAGTGACTGAGACATGGGAAATGCAGGTTCAAAAGTTATGCACAGGAGGCAATTTTAAACATTGTAGATGAGTTCTCTGTGACTGCCTGCTGAATAGGAGGTATCTTGTCTCTCTCGTAGAAATGTTTTGTAACTGATTGAAACTTTAGTTCCAGGCAGACTAATTACCCACATGCTTCTGTTAAAAAACTAAATAGGCCCCTGTTAAATGCAGCTAAAAATAGCATTTACAAAAACCTATATGTAGGTTTCTTCATGTAGGTTGTGAATTAGAACAAGCAGCTGCACAGTTATATGTTGTAAATGACTGACAGGACTTCTGTTAATCTGCTTCAAAGTAATTGGGAATAGGAATGTTCCGTGAATTCTTAGTTATTTTGTGGTGAAAAAGTCCTGTCATGGAGTTTGCTCTTCCCTTGGATTTAATAGGTTCTGGTCTTGATCCTTCTTGGTCTTTTAAAGGAAAAATGATTCTACAACTTTTCCAATAGTCTTTAAAATGGAGCAAAACAAAATCAAAGCTAAGCTGTGATGAGTAACGAGTCATTTAGGAAGACGTAGAGGTACAGCTTAGGGAAAGAGGTAATATTCCCATCAGTCCTTTCCTCTCAGGACAACAGCTGTGTTTTACTCCAAGTCAGTAAATTCCTTCACAGTGCCAGGAGGGCTTCTGGGTATTCCTAGCTGAGGACTGGTGTTCCAGTTAGTGGGACTTGTGGGTAGAGACAGAGCCTCTTGGAGAAGGGAGAGCGAGAGGTGAGAACGTCCTTGAATGCTCACTCGGTTTGGCAAGGAGGTCTGACTAGAGCTGGTGAGCTGAGCATGAGATCAGTAATTGGGAAAATGTGATCTAGTCTAAAGGTTGAATTTGGCGAAGAGGTAGTGGAATGGAAGATTGTAATAGTCAGCTTTTCAGAAAGACATGAGGAAAATAGGACAACTTAAATGGTTGTCTTGTAGGGTGATGCTCAGTGTGTGAGGACCACACAGAAATAGATGAAGGCCATAGTATAGAGACGCAATTGCCAGTTAATCATTGCTATGGGTTTTGACTGGGTAAATCACAGAAAATTTGGAGATTAAGGTAGAGGAGTGGAAGCAACGTGAAAGGAGGGATTGCATGATGTAATGAGAAAGAGAAAGCTGCTTTAGTTTGAAGCTAAAGGAGAAAGCAACAGGTGATATATGCTAAAAACCTGGCAGGAAGCACATGTCAGTTTTACAGCAGGCTCCACTGGTAAAGGGGCAGTTGAACTATCTTTTTTTGTTGGGTTATGTGATGAAAGCTTGTCTGCACACCCACAAAGGTGCACAGAAAGACAAGGGCAGGAGGGGAAGCTTAAATAATACCCTGACCTGCAGGGCTACTCCCAGGCACATGGCGGGAGCCATCAGCCCATCAGTGGCTCATCTCCACAAGCCCAGACTTGCACAGGAGCACAAATTAAGGACTTGTAGGCAGGGACGGGCACCCTGTGTGGGCTCCTCCCAGGGCTGTCCCAGGAGACCCTCAGCCCCAGGACCCAGGTGTGAAACCCATCAATGTGAGTCAATGCAGGAGCACCTTTCATGTCATGGTGGGGCACATCATGGGTTGCAGGGGAAGAGTGTTGGGGGATTGCACAAGATTTATTGTGGGATGTTTAGGGAAAGAACCAAAGGCAGGGAAAGAGGTGGATTTAGATGATTTGGGGAGGACCAACTGGGGAAAATAGAGGTGTAAGGGGTAAAAAGGGCTGGTCACACATAAGTAATTTCCTGGTCAGTATGCTTGTCTGGCCATGCCCTGAGCCTGACCAGCACAGTCTGTCCTGACTTCTTACTAAATTCTGGTTTAACTTCCTGAGTGGGGGGCTCTGCTCTGCGTGTGTATGTGACAGGGCCAAGTGCCACCAGCTGGAGTCAGAACACAGGTCAGAGCACTGGTGTCTCTGTGGCACAGTGACTGGAGTGACCTGATTTATGGGCCAGCAACAGGAGTAGCACCTTGGGTCACAGTGGCTCATGTGCCCATGATGCCAGCACCTGGAGCAAGCACAGATCTGGGTTCCAGCAGCTGGGCTGGGACCATGGGCTGAAAGGCCTGTGCACCAGTGACCAGGGAGACCCAAGTGGGTGTGACCAAGTGCCAGCCCCAGGGGTGGGACCAAGGGCCAGAACCCTGTGCCTGTGGTGCAGCACCTGGAGCAGGGGTTGGGTGTACAAGGGAGTGTGTGAGCACCAGTGAGGATCGAGCCAGGCAGGAGGTGAAGGGGCCTCAGAGCCAGTGGTGGTGGGATGTCTACAGGCAAGGCTGCAGGAGGAGCTGGCTATTGTGGGGGACCAGGAGAGTCCTGGCCATCTCCGTGCCTGCATGTCTCTACATGAGTGAGATAGCTGGAGTGAGGTTGTGGCCTCGAGGGCTTGTATGTTCAGGTGCCAGCAACGGGGGAGACTGGGCTTCAGGGTCAGCTACAGGGCAGGCTGAATGTCTATATACATGTATGTTCCCACCCATGGACCCCCATTCTGCTCAGTCAGAGGGGAGCAGGATGAGGGTCTTGATGCTCTGTATTTGCATGGGTACTCTTGAGTGTCTGTGTTATCACTGTGTGTGATTACATACTGTTGTGGTTTGAATTCAGCCAGTAGCAAATTTCACATGGCCAGTTGTTGGGACAAAAGAAGAAATTTGTAGGTTGAATAAAAAAATTTAGTAACACTAATAGTAGTCCAGAACGGGTAAAATGCAGTAGCGGCTCATCAAGTGGCGACCGGTACAGGGCTCATCCCCAGCAGCAGTCTGACTGCATCAGAGAAGCCTGCCCTGCAGATCCAGAAACTGAAAACAAACCGCAGGCAAGAGAGCAGGTCTGCCTATATGCTGAGCGTGACATCACATGACATGGAATGCTCCAATGATCGATCAGGACCCAGCCCTTCAGCTGTGCTCCCTCTCAGTCCAAGGAAAGTTAACTCTATCCTGGCCAAAACCAGGACACAGTCATGTATATGTATGTGGTGTATATGTGTGCTCTGTGTGTGTGTGCCTACTGGAAACTCATCAGCCTTGCTACTGGTTGGACCTGGGGACATGGAGCTGCAGCACCCTTACCTCTCCTGGGCTGTTGGATATGGCCTGATACGTTTTTCTCCTAACATGTATCTTTGTGTATTTGGGAAGACATACTGTCCAACAAACTTCTGAAATGTGACTAAGACAACTGATTTTTCCAGAAGGGGAAGGAAATAAGTATGTTAAATATGGAGACCTTCACAGAGAACAATGGTGAAAGGCTGGGTGAAAACACTTGCATGAAAGTATTACACAGTTTTGAATATACTAACTGATGGGAACAACTCATCACTTCCCTGGGGAAGGCCTTCATGCCAAGGATGGCTGCAGTTTCCAAGCTGAGCTGGAACGCACACACCTGTGTTTTCACGTGAAGATATGTATATTTGCATAGCTAACTGGATCGTCAGTTAAATCATGTCCAAAAGGCTTTTGAAAAGTATTAAAAGTTAGTATTTTGCCGATTTGAAAAGCTACCAGAACCACAAACTTTTCATAAATCAATGACAAAGATGGCATAGGAGACACCTTAACAGCTTTTACTGTTTGCTTTTCTAGCAAAACTAAAAAAAAATTATTTTTTTTTTTTTAAATTTTAAATGCATTTGATGCTAAGCAATGTAAGGATGAAGAAAATAAAGACCTAGGCTGAAACTGGGGAGGCAATTCATGCTGCCTGGTTTATAACAGGTCAAGTGCTCCCTTCTGGCTAAGCAAATCCTTGCATTGAATGTAGCCAGTCTGCCCTCTCCCCACAACAACCTCTGAGAGTGCACATTTCAAATCTCATTTTGTTAAAAGAAAAAAAGGCGAGTCAAACACTGATGCTGGTAAATCCCACAGGAACAGTCTGTTCTTCAGAACAGAATCCACACTTTTGGTACTCTGCTCCATAACAGAAGAAAGCCCATGCAACTTACTCAAAATATAAATTTGGGATTGTTTAGCCTGGAGAAGAGCAAGCTCTGGGGACACCTTACTGCGGCTTTTCAATACTTAAAGGAGGCTTATAATAAATATGGGAACAGACTTTTTAGCAAGACCTGTTGAGATAGGACAAGGGGTAATGGTTTTAAACTAAAAGTAGGTAGACTCAGACTAGATTTAAGGAAGAAATTTTTTACAATGAGGGTGGTGAAGCACTGGGATAGACTGCCCAGAGAGGTGGTAGATGCCCCATCCCTGGAAACATTCAAGGTCAGACTGGACGGGTATCTGAACAACATGATCTACTTGAAGATGTCTCTGCTCATTGTAGGGGGGGTTGGACTAGATGACCTTTAAAGGACCCTTCCAACCTAAACTATTCTATGATGATATAGTTGTTAACAAGTTACTAGGTCCTTTTTCATACATAATGCATTTCTCTTGGAACAATATATGGTTTCTCCTTACATTTTAAACTAAATTGCTATATATTCATATGCAATTTATAATTCACATTTATTTATTTTCTGCTAAAGCCAGGCAGTATGTGCATGAAATCAGCTTTTAGAAATATTAACAGTATGAATAACAATGGATAAATTATAACAGTGACAGCAAAAGTCTTGTCTCCTCATATCCTATGAGGAATGCTACTCATTACCAGGAAAAACTACCTTTCAGCTCTATATTTCCACCTGCTAATGACTGCAGGCAGCAGGACAGTCACTGAAATCTGTTTTTTTGAGATAACAAGGTCAGAGATAAACTACTGCTTCATCACCACAGGGTGTCACTGCAGATAGCATAATAATCTCCAAAACTCACATTAATGAGGTATTTAAAACCAAAACCAAAAGCCTCCTGAATGAAGCAACCCTTTCACACCTCTCAGTGGTTGGTTGCTGTCTGTCAGCTTGAGTGTTTATTACATCCTGGGACTCGCATCCCAAAGTACATGAGAACATTGCATTGCTGCTTCCCGAGAAAACCTCCTTGTCTTTCTCATTGCATATCAGAGTAAACCAGAATCAGTTCATTTTGAGGCAAAAAGGGGTGTCTTTGTTGTCCTAGACCTACCCAGAGAACACTTCCAACTATGGAGCATCTCTCCCTGCAGATCCCTGCCATACCACTGATAGTCCTGTAATAAAAATAAAAAAACCCCACAGCAACCCCCAAAAAAGCTTCTGCCATACCTGTGGTGATGGTCTTTAAGCAGAAGGATGATGCAACAGCTTGCTTTGTCGGCATCATGAAAGGGGATTACTGGAAACAGAGAGAGGAAGTTCCCTTGTAAGCTCTTAAATTTTATTTTTATATCTTAAAAACAGAATTCTGAAGTTGGGATTTTTCTGGATAATCACAAAACAAAAAATTAAGACCTGACTTTTCCAACCAAACGAAACAATGGTTTTTTCTTGCTAGTGACCAAGATGTTCTGTCATAAAGACAGTCACATAATTAGAGCACTTCAAAAGGAAACAAGGTGCACAGCAGTCATTCTCCAAGAGTGTTTTTGTTTTGGACAAGATTTGTTTAGGCAAGATTTGGCATCGGATTCAATAGCTCACCACTGCTGCCCACAGTGTCAGAGAACCAGCAATGGTTCTCTGCCTCTGGCTGCTGTGCACAAGACCTAAATGTTTCTGCCTAGCTCAACATGGTGAGCTTCATAGGGACTTATCTAGTGAAATTCAATAGCATGCATGGGGTGTGTAGAAGATGAACCTAGATGATCTAATAAGTCCTCCTGGCTTCAAATTGTACATAGAAAGGGACCATGCAAAACCATCTCACTACCTCCGCAGGAGGACCAGGTAACAGTTTTTCCTGCATAGGCATAAAGCTATAGTAATATCTGAGTGATTTGAGATATCTGATGCAAAGATGTACCTATGGATGAAAGTATACTATCATAGTACTCCATGATGATTAAGAAAGTAGTGGTTCTATTTATTTAAGCACAAGATCTTTAAAGAGAGCAGTGGAAACAACCAGTACTGTCCAATTTACACTCTTCTATACAAAAACATGATTAATACTAAACGCTAACTTACAAGGGGATTTAATTTGTAGGATCCTTCTTAGCAGACACAAGCATTTCCTCTTTCTCTCCCCTGTCTACTTCTGGTACTAAAACCAGAACATTTTGGGTTCCCTTTTATGCCATTCAGCTAAAAGCAGCTTCCTCAAATGCACAGCCCGCACCTCTCCTGCATGATGCAATGCAAAAAGACTCGTTAAAGGCAGATGTAACCTTCTCTGGATAGAGCAGTTCTCCTGCAGAGCCCCTTCACCCTTCTTTGACTCCTCATCCTCAGCTGGTTCCCCATGCTCAGCTCTCTCACCTCGCCTCGACTGAGGCCATGAGCTTTCTGGGTGAAGGCTGACTTTCAGGTGATGGTGATGCTGCTGCTGCTGCAGGAGGTCCTGAGCCTGGACATGCACTCGGCGGACCATGGCTTCCTCCCCTGATGTCTGGTCCCATTGGCCAGACTGCTGGTAAGACTGGTGACCCCACTTGTGTCGCCTTCTCCATTCAGCCTGCCTGTTACTAATATTAAGACCTCATGGAGGCAATAAATAACTCCAAGTGAGCTGTGGTCTCTCTACCTTTTCAGGCTTGACATTTAAAGCAAACATAGGTTCATCCAAGAGTCCATAATTCTTGATTAACGTTTTTTTTTCCCAGGATAGGGTCTCTATAAGATTACATGACATTATTATGATAAAAATGTCTCCTGAGACCTATGGAAGATGGGAGAAGCCTCAGAAGAAGGAACCAGCTTTACCGAGTCTCCAGCAGCATGCTGGGAACTGGTACCACCTCTGCCTTATGCTTGGCAGTTGCTGCTTGCTGCAATGCTACTGAGTGAAAGCATCTAGGGGCAAAATGAAAACCACACTCTTCCCCCCCTTCCACTAGTCCCCATATTTTATGCCTGCAATCATCCCGGGGTCTGTATGTGATGTATAAGCCTCCCCGACTGGAACCCTGCTGTAGTGGGGCCTCCTGGTCCCACTGTAGACCAGCTCTAAGGGCCAGTGATGCACAGAGCTCAGTGGCCCACAGCACTCTGGGTTTCTGTAGGCAAGCCCAAAGAGTGGCACTGGCTTATTTTTGTAAGTCAGTCATGGAAAAAGAGTGGGGGTTTGGGTCATGCTGAAATCAGTTAAAAAACAACAGGTGGCTTAGCTGCCCAAAGCAACCTGGATCTGTGATGATGGCAGGAAAACAGACACCTACTGCTGAAACCCTGAGCAGCAGGGAGGGACAGGAGCCCAGTGAGCATTGTCACCTGTGCCTCCTGTCCCCAGCTGGGTGCTTCGAGGACTGTATCCCCTCGGGGCCAGACAAAGCCTGGGTGAGCTGGAGAGACCCTGCTGGGGTATATGGTACACAGGCTTGACCTGCTGAGGCATGTCAATGTAGGTACTTTTTGATCAGCTTTCCCCAAATGTACCTCTGCAGGAGGCAGTGGGGAGGGCAGGGGAAGAAAGAGGAGCAGCAGCAAGGTGGGAGACCTGAGAGAGAGGTGGCACCTCCAACTGCAGCCTTTAAATACCACCCAGCAGCTCTGGAAATGTCTCCAGGAGAGGAGGCTTTGCAGCAGTGTATCAGCCACTCCGAGTATTTTAACTTGGACGTTGACCTCAGGAATGTAATCAGAGAGCTGATTATAAATAGTTTGTGCAGTTGTTGATGAGATTAAAATGTGCTGCGGCAGGCGGTTGGAAGCGGAGGGTTACTCCAGTGTGTGCCTGGGATGCTGTATCCTCAGTCATCTATGGCTTCATGGCAAGCCTGAAAAAGGGAAGTGGCTAAAAAAATGCTCAGAAAATGGTCCCAGCAGGGGGGGAAGGAGGAAGCAGCCTGGCTTACAAAACATGGGGTGAGGGGCAAGGGGAAATGGGTCAGGGAGCAGAGAAAATTAAAGAGGAGGGAGGACAGTCGCTGTGAGGGATCAGAGTGTAGGCATGGGGTGGACTTACCTTAGAGCTAAAACACAAAAACATCCTGCAAGCAAAAAGACTAAATCAGAAAAACCCTAAAACCAGAGGAATGTCCTAAATAGTAGAACTAAAAACCTCCAGGTAAACCATTCGTGCTAATTTGTGTTCAGATAGCAGAGTGTGATGGAGCTTGGGAGAAAGAGAGGGAAAAGGAGGTGGGGAAGGGGAAGTGCAAGAGGTGGGTGACCCAGCAGGTCAGGTCTCTTGCTCTAGCCGAGAACTCCAGCAGCACTGTGAGATGGGCACAAAATGTCCCGAGGAACAGCCAGTTGTATCAGCCATGAGTTTCGGCAGGAGTTGCTGCCAGACCTGTGATGCCTCGGTAAGTGAAGGAAAGCTACTGCCTCCCGCAAAGCCCCAAACTTTACAACCTCAAACTCTTCAGAAGCAAAGGGTGGTGAAGGAAACAGCAGGCACGTCCAGTGGGGCAGGAAAAGGAGGTGAGGAGACGGTGCTGGGCAGTGTAGAAGGCAGCAGTATCAACCTGCTGTGGGGTTTTCTGCAGTTACTATGAAGAGTTTTAAGCAGAAATTGGAGAGATGCCAGGAGCTGTGCAGGATACTGCTTGAGAGCATCATCCAAATGTGGGTGGCAGCTGGGAAGAAAATGGAGGAGCGCTTGTTGGGCAATGGGGCAAAGATGGCTTTGGTTGACAATGGGGACCAGGAAAGGCCTTGAAAGCAAAGACAAGCAGGCTATGTCAGAAAACCATATTTGAAAGAGAACAGTAAGCAGCAGAGAGATTCAAGAGGAATGGGGCGATGACCAGTGGTGGGTGGGAAAGTCACCAGTACAGCCACCTCCAGGAAGCAGTCCGTGGGGAAAACCACGAGCGTGAGGCCCCAGCAAAGTATTGGGTGTGGCCAAGATGTGGAGCTCTTGAGCAAGAATTGTAGCTGTATGGTTGCCTAGGAAAGGCTGGGTCACCGGATCCTTCACAGGTAAGTGTCTAGGTAAGGCCAGCTCTGCCAGAGTCCCTCGTGGGCTGCTCCTACATTTGGAGAGGTGCTGAGGTGCCCCCATGCTGGTTCCCTGCCAGCTCACAGTGCAGGCAGATAGACAGATGGACCTGGAAGCTTTAGGTTTCTCTCTGTCCTGCCTCTGAGGACCACCTGGTTTTTAGTTTGACAGGAGAATGGTGCGGGAGCACAGGGTGGACCTGTCAGTCAGCAGCACAGGGGATGGAGTGGGGTTTGTGTCTGTGGATGAAGAAATCCCTGAAGAGAGGTGTGTCAGGACAAGAGGAGGAGATAAGTATAGAGCATCTCTCGTTCACTGCTGAAAGCTGGAGGATTTGGGAGAAAAACTGCTCATCTGCGTAATTCATAGGTGGGAGAATTTTGCTGAGAGAAGCAGCAAGAAAAATGTTGTGAAGGATTAAAAGGAGTGCTCTGGGAGATGCTACAAAACACATTATTCTCTCTCCCTTACTTCAAAACAAAGAAGTAGTTACCACCTTGTCCTGGTGATTGAAATGCATAGAGCAACTGAAGGATGTCTTATTACTGGCACCTGGGTGCATGCACAATGTGACAGCAGCAACTTTCACAGATGCCAAGCTCTACAAACCCATTTAAATCAATACAATATTCCCATTGAGCCTGTCTTCCCAAATTCTGGCTGGAGCTGTGTCCCTATGGCTGGATTTCAACATCCCCTGCTGTGAATTTTTAGGGTTTGGTGTTACCAGGTTGGTAACATTGCAGGAGGCAGAATGTAAAGCAATCCATTACCTAAAGGTCTGGCCAGAGTGAGAAAATGAATGCTCTTTACTGACATAAGACATAGTGGTAGAGCTAGTAAAAATAATGCTTCTATGAACAGTGAAACTTCCGTCATCGAATTTCCTGTGGGTTTATGCTTCCTGTTTATGTTCCTTTCATGCCACGCGTATGAAGGGGTGAGCTCTCCTCGGGGCTTTTTGGGTGCTTTTCACAGTCCTGCCTGCCTTGGCTGGTGCCCATGGCTGTGGCGGGGCTTGCCCTGCAGCACCGCAAGCTCCTCTGCACCTCTCCTCCATGTGCTGCTCAAGTCTGGCGGGAGCCATTTGGGATGATGAGGGCCAGGGAAAAGAGGCATTGACAAAACGTGGTCACAGGTTTGGCCTTTTTGCTTTGGGAAAGCTGTCTTAAAAATAAAATACAAACCTTTGTCAGAACACATGACTCCTGTGCACATGTTTCTTCACAGGGGAGAGGGTGACAGTAACAGCTGCCATGGGTGATTTGTTCTTGCACTGATTATCATGGGGGTCTCCAGCACCCCAGAGATTATTGCGATGTTGAAACCTTTGTGCAGCGGAGCAGAGTGAAAGCAGTGCAAAGAGAGCATGACCTTCTAGGATTCATTAATTTTAATGCCAGAAGTGACTTAAAAAGAAAACCAAACCTACATTTCACAGGTCTGGTAATAACCCCACTAAACTAGCCACCCTTCCTTTGCTATCTAGCATTTAGGTTACAATTAGGAAGCACTGGGGATCTTCATGGGGAGCCAATTCACTCATTGGCTTTACTCTGGGTTTGAGCTGAAAGCCACATTACTTATAATCAGGCCTACAGCCAAATTGTGATAGTAGGGGAATAAAACTATGGTAGTATGAAGCTTAAGCTGGGAAACGAGGTTCCAGCGTGGACGTACTGCAGATGTTGGCACTGAGCGATGAGGCATTTCTGTGCAAGGACCCTGCAAATAATTGGAGCAAAATGTCACAAACCTCTGGAACACAAAAATATGAGTTGAAAAAGTATAAAAATACAGAAGCAAGCTTCCTCTGCCTCAGGCTTCTTGTTTTGACTGTTTCCTGATCTCTCCATAACTGCAAGAGATAAGGTATCTGCAGTGGTGTTCACCATTTACCTCCTTTCTAAAACAGAGGATGGTTTATTTTGCCATCTTGCAAAATGTTGCAAAACACTCCAAACACTGATTACAGAGGTAACTCAACAGCATTGCAGGTGCCGCCCATTTCCAGGCTGCTTTTACTCCCTGTCTTGGAGCATATACGAGAGTCAGTAGCACTGCCACAGCAAAACTCATGCAACTCAACTCACTGAGGTCCTGTGGGGATTTTGGTTGGGAAATGGGAAAACTGAAACTCAAATCTAAGGAGATTACAGTGAGATCCTGAGGGAGGAAAAAAAAAAAAAACATCAAGGAGAATTTAGCCCAGGATTTTCAATGTTGTTTTAAGGTGCAGGCAGCCCTGCCAGCCTCACCACCATTGTGCTGAGCAGTGAGGGGAGATCTTACCTGCATGCTCGCGCTTACTGCTGCGGTACCTGGCAGCGCATCAGGCCTTGCTGTATTCCAGCCGGGCTTATCTGGCTTTGGCCCACCAAAATCAAAAAAGCTGTGTTGGGCCAGGTAGGCTGAGGGCTGCACCTCTGCCATTCCCAGTTTACCATAAACATGGAGTAACAGAGATGACCTGTGGACAGAAGGAGCCCTGTGATGATGGACACTCAACAAGCCCTCCAAGCCCCATGGCTTTTGTCCCTTAGGCATTTCCTTCAAGTTAGCAAAATAACCAGCAGCTTTGCATGCAAACAACAGCATCTGAGTTCTGGTGGGAAGTGGGAGATGAAGAAATGAGGAGCAAACCTGCAGCACTGGGCTTGTAGACAGAGGTCATGTCTTTCACCAGAACCATTAATAAAGAGGGAGAAAGGGGCACTTTGAGCAACCTGTCTTCTTTTGCCTTTCTCATGTCCTCAGCTCATCAGGACTACCACAACCCAGAGCCTGTGACTTAAGGAGAAAAAACCATAGTGTCTCTTCATCTTCTTTTTTGGTTGATACAGTTTAGCTGTGCTGTCAGGTCAAGGGACAGAAGAGCAACAGTGAAGTACTTGACATGAGGGGACGATAGGCCAAATAATGAAGCTCTTCTCAGAGCTACCTTCCATGTCTGTTCCCTTTTGCACATGAAACTGTTTAATGCAGCGGCATTTGGCTTTGGCCAATGGGGAGAAGCCGTTCAACTGGGCAGGCTGCGATTTCTCACTTGGAGGAACGAGAGATGTTCCTGCTGAGAGAGCTGGGTGCTAAAGATTGCATGGCTTTAGACAACCGGCCATGGACCAGCACCTGCAGACAAGCAAGTACTTGCAGATGAGCTGAAATGTTCTTGAACAAGATTCCCTAGGCTGGGAAGAGAGGGGAGATAATATGATGAAAACTTGAAATACACAGTCAGAAAAAAGAGGGGAAGCCTGTGCAAACAGCACCAGCAGATCTGCTAACAGCTTTTGTGTAAATGTTCTCTGCAACTGTTCCACAAACTATTTACAACTGGTTTATGTGCATTAAGTGTTGGCTTGTCAAGCAATGAAACGCTACCCTTTCTTTGAAGCTGACTGGGAACTATTAACACCTGCTTATCAGGATTTTACATATCTAGCCCAAGGTATAATTTTATGAAGCTTTCCCACACAGAGAACTCTTGACTCTTCAGCCAGATCCACTCTACAAGTGAAATGGTGGTGCGGGAGGAAAAGAAATGCACTGAAATTATACATAATTGCTTTGGTGCGGGAGGAAAAGAAATGCAGTGAAATTATACATAATTGCTTTTCCTCCACCTCTATTATACAGGGAGCAGGTGAGTCAGCATTGCCATAGAACTACTTTGCTGAGAGAGGAGCTCTGCCTGGGCCTGGCAGCTGTCTGCCCTCACCTCTGCTTTTCATATCTGCATAGTAGAACTTTCCTGCAGGGCTGGTTGCTGCTTATCAGTGCCCTAACATGCATGCCTGTGGAGTACTCCTTTCTTCTTTCATTAGAAGAAGGATTTGCTACACTACATGTAATTATTTAAAGCAAGGTGCAAATAGGCAACTAGTAACCACAGGCATGTGAGTTGTGTTTTTCAAAATAGTCCCACTAATTTAATGTACCGCTGAAGTCCATTTGGGTTCATGGGTCCAGGTGTCATGTCATGACCTACAGAGCTAAGGAAGCAAGCCTTCTCCTAGCTTTAAATCACCTAAATAGCTGCTTCTGGTGGTTGTTGTTGTTTATTTCTTTGAGATACTGAAAACACAAGAGCAAATAAATTGTGCTACTGGAGAACCACTGTACAGAGCAAAATTATTTCTTGTAGCACCATACAAGAGCAGGGTTCCTGAGAAAGCAAGACACATTTGTACCAGGCACTGCAAAACCGACAAAGACGAGACAGCTGTCATCTCTGGGAGCTTATCGTCCACAGGGACATAAAAGACAAAGTCTGAGAGAACTAAGAGTAATGGGGAAACCTCATGGTGGGCAGGCAAGGCAACTTAAAATTTCCTGAGTCTGAGCTGGCACTGACTCCATCAGCCTACATTCAGAGGCCGTCTCTCTGAAGATCAAGGTTGATTGATCTCATGGTTAGTTTTTAATTTGAGCATTTTAGCTCAACCTATTTAAAACTCCCCTGCATAGCAATGGTTTTTTATCTGTCTGCCTCTCTCTGATCTGCACTTGGGAAGTCAGCAGGTAGAGTGTATCGCAAGCCTTGCTTCTGTATTGCATGTCACTAATTAAAGAAGCCATTCAAAATAAAGCTCCTACTCATATCCTCTATTAATAGCCAACAGTTTTCCTCCTTCCCCCACCTCCCACAACCTCTTTCTTTTAAAGTGATAAAGCAACCCTGCCCAGGGTTTTGAGATCCCTTGCACTCAAATACCAACTCAGCACCTTTTCAGCCGCATTTCAGCAGCTTTCCCCAAGGTGGTTTCCCCATCAATACCCTGGTAGCCCCATCAATACCCCAATAACAATGGCAAATTCTGGGAACAGATGACTTAAAATTGATGTTGGCTTTTATTATGCCATGAAAGGTTTCTTGTTCAGCCTCTGATACTGATTATCCGCCTGCCTCTTGAGTCTCTCCTCAGTTATGTGGGCTTAGCAAACCTGAGAGTGGGGCAACGGTCAGAGCGACAGAAATGACTTGTCAAAAGAGAAGTGCAGCGAGATGGGCTGCAGGAGAGATGAGTCATGGGTGAGCTGTGCTCCAGAAACAGCTCAGCAGGGCCAGCTGCTGCCTTTCAGAAAATGAACTTGCTGGACTTGACGGGCTAGCAGCAAAGGTGCAACAGAGGAGTTCAGCTTCAGCTAGTTCAGTGCATCCAGAAGCTGTATCTGCTCTTGCTTTGGAAGGACAGTCAGTTAGGTGGGCAGAGGCTATGGAGAAGCTCTCTGGAGATCAGTGTTGCCAGGCCAAATACATGCAGGAAGTCAACAGATGGGACTCATTATCCAAAAATTACTTCTTTTCAAAAATTATTACTGTTAATAATTAAACACTGATTAGGAAAGGAAAAAGAGCCAAAGCTTTAAGCTAAAGAGGGTGCTGACTTGGAAATAGTTTTGTAACTTGCAGTGACCATTTTAACTTAAGGTAGAAGAGTCTTAAATCAAATGTTTATAATTGGCTCTTTTTTTTTTTTTTTTTTTTTTTTTGAGTCACATTGGGCTTACCCAGGCCAACACAGCCTGGGCTGGGGAGTGCACCAAAGAGGAAAGGCTCGAACTATGTTTAAGTAGCCCCCCAGACATGTAGCGTTAGAGGCTGCTAGAGGGTCAGACAAGCTGTGGGGCACACAGAGCACTGCCTGTTTTGCCAGCAGGAGACCTTCTGAGCAGGACCTCCCTCATTGGCACCTCTCTGCCTCTGCCATCCTCGAGGGGGTTGATGAGGTGGCCACATCCCAGCAACTGCCTCTCCTCCTGAGCTGGGCAACAGTCCCTGCCGACCCCTGTTGCCCAGCACAGGGGTGCACTGGCTTGGACCACAGGAGGCAGGGATGGGAGGTGGGATGTTGATTCATCCATGCAGGCACATGTGCCAGGTGATGCCCAGGGTGGCCTGGGGAAGGTCCCACAGGTGGGTCAGCTCCCTCTGTCTTCCCGTCCTTCTGCTCAGGAGGGGAGAAAAATGGCCCTAGCATGGGGTGGGACCTTTCTCCCTGTCAAAGCCATGGGACCTTGGCAGGAGTTGCAGAAGAGCATTGTCTGCTTCAGATGGTGATTGATGGGTGAATGTGCCTGGTGAGCATTTCTGTGATGAGTGTCCCTGGAAAGACTTCTCTATATGTGAAAATCCACTACAAACAGAAAGTGAAAAGAGAAAAGTCCCTTCTCCCTCAACAAAGAGAATTGACCTGATTTTAACAATAAATAAGTTCTGAATTAATAAATCAAAGCCTGTGTTTACACATGATATGAAGCAAAGCTCTTAATATCTCATTATTATCCAGAAGAAAAAGTATTTGTTCTGCTTTGTCAAGCCAATAGGCGATATATCACTTATCTTTTTATTCTACCTCAGTTTCACTGGGAAAATTGCCATAAAAGCTTCCACTTCAGCGAAACGCTCTATTAAAGCAGGGCTAAGCAGGATTGCTTTCAGGTAGGTTCTGCTGAAGCAGCCTGGCTCCTGTCCAGGTTTTATCTGCCAAGCTCCACTCCAACCCTGAAATGTCAAGATTGCTGTATGTGTTTTTAAAGGACTGCTTTCCTCCCTAAAGTTTGCTGTGAGAGCCAAGAGACGTCAGTAACTAAAACCGTCTCACAATGCTGGTGTTAAGCAAATTCCTTGTTCCTTCTCTTTTCTCCTGGTAAAAAAAAATGAACTGTGTACAGCAGCTCAGCTGGCAGAGCGATGGACTCAAGTACTGCAGCCAAATAAAAGCAGGGATGAGTAAAATGAACTCTAGCCCTCGGCAGTGTTCTCTATCATATGTATGTTGTTTGCTCAGAAGACAGGCTCTCCCACCTACCTGTCCTCCTGGAGCATCTGGGTGCAGCCAGACCAATATGATTGGGAAGGTATAAAAATTCCTTAGTAGCAAAGATGTCTGTTGTAGCTTATTATTTTATCTCTTGTCTCTTTCTGACTGAATTCACTAAGGGCTGGATAAAGCAGCACCTTAATGAGGACACTTGCCTTTACTGAAAGTGTTAAGAGGCTTTGAGTTGTGATGGAAAAGTTTTATTTTGCCAGCTAGAGAAGTTACTGTTCAGAGATCTGGTTTGAGCAAATAGATTTTTCCATCCTGGAACAGTTTTCTGTAATTATTACTTTAATTTTATTACCAATAGAAACAAAGCAACACTCCCACCATCTAAATTCTTAGCAATCAGAAGATCAGCACAGCTGGAATATGAGAGCTGAGAAGTACTCACTAATTTAGACATGCTGTTAAGCCTCTCAAGGATAGGTCTCTCTGCTGACGTAACCCAACCAAAGACAAAGAAATTATCCCCTGGATGGATTTGCTCTGAAATGCGTTAAGCAAATTCCCTCCTCCTGCTGTGAATAGCGTTGGGTTGTGCTGCTGGCATACAGCATTGCTGCTGTGGATGGGTCCCTGCTGCAGCTGGCCAGGAGGCCCTCAGGCCATGCTTCTGTCCCCTGAGATGACATGGCTGAGCCCCACCAGGAACAGGCAGGGGTCCACATCCCACGGAAGCAGCCTGACCAAACTACATGACACCCTGCACTGGTGTTAGAGCAGGAAAGAAAAGGAGGGAAGACCTCAAAAAGGTTGAGTTAAGGAACCTGGGCAAAACGAAGGCAAAGAGGGCAAGCCGGGAGGCTCTACCCATCCACGCTCCTGTGTGCACATGTAACTTCAGGCATGTGAAGACTTTCTCTGAACTCGAGAGTAATTGCTCATGTCCTTGCATTTAGCTGGGACTTAAGTGAGTTAGTTTTTTCCCCCCAGATGTTGGGTAAGGAAGAAAAGATCCAGCTGGATCTCCAGGGCTCCACCCATGACAGTTTGTGGACGCTTCCTGATGGCCACTCCTCTGCCTGTCGCCCTCCCCTTGCCAAGGCTGGGGCCACAGCAAAAGCAGCAAAGGAGCAACAAGCTTTAGTTTCTATGAACATTAACATGAACATAAATACTTCTAGAATACTGCAGAAACACCGAAGACCAGACAGTCCTTTTATTTACAGCAGTATAAACACAAAGTAAATGAAACAGAAAACCCCCTCCAACGAATAAAACTCATTTGAGAGGAGGAATGAATTACAAATTATTAAAGTGTTAGGCAACATTTTTTCCATTACATTTGGGGTGAGTACTTGTGTTACAGTAATATGCAAATACTTTAAATTCTTAACTATAATCAGAAATCTTGTGGTTTGTTTTGTTTGGTTTTTTTTTTTTATAAGAGAGGTGCCATTACTATGTTGTAGCTAAAAATATCAGTGCTACATCAGCATCAGAATGTTCTTCACAGGACAAATTAAAATTGAAAATAAAGTTCACTGTGCATCGTGATTAAAAATGGGTGTCGGCACTCAGGAAGACACGGGTAATAGTATTAAAGTAAGAATTATAGGACTCTTGCAACTGATTTGTTTTCTTGATAAGCACTGGCCTGTAATACAAATTACCAACATGGTTTCTGCTGGAGAGCTTTCCTACTTTAATGTACCAAAAAAATAAACAGGTCAGTTGTGGGTGAGTACATAAGCTTGGGGTCCAACTCCATGAGAAATTTCAACTACTCCTGTTCTACAGATAAAAAGTCACAATGCCTGTGACAGTGGTTTTAAGAACCAAAATGATGGTATAGTCAGCTCCACTTAAAGACAGTATGAAGCTCCACAACAACAACAAAAAGAGAAAATTTCATAAATATTATTAAACTTTTCAAAAATATTATCAAACTTTAAAAACAAGCTGGATGGCTTATTTACCCTCTGGAACTTAAAGGATTCCTGATTTCAAGTTTTTTCTCACAGAAATGAAGGCTAGGCCAGAATAGCAGATCTTTTGGGAAGGAAAGGTGGAATGCTAATGGAAACAACTGTTTCCAGTAGTTGGATCCCTAAGGAAGGTGATTAAAAGAGTACGTTGCAAACTTTGGCAATTTTGCAGAGAAAAAGCTGTGGATATTTGATGCTTCTGGGTTAAATTTTCCAATTTTAAAACTGCCAGGTCTTACTGAAACAGCAAAGTCATGAGAGGTAAAAGTCTCTTTTTGGAGGGAATGAGTCACTGCTGAAAGTTAAATTTAGAAAACAAAAGCTGCCCATTCCCATTACCTTTCAACATCAAAAAAAGAATCACAACAGAAGATTTAACTTCTGGTATATCCTGTGAACTTGTGATGCTAGAAGAGGAGGGAAATGCTTTTGTTAATGCCTTGAATGTGCCCCATCGAGATCCTTGAATGTGCCGTACTGAGATCAGCTGAAGGTGGTGGGAAGAAATGGCAAGAGCGAGCTACAGATTCTGCTCAATGGTTTGGCTAGTGTTTCTCAAGGAAGCCAACTGTGTTTTATTTGACCAAAACCAATTAATGTCATTCACAGCATTGCCACTTTGTGAATAAGCAGTCCTCCGAGTGTAATACTAAATTATTAATATGATGGTAAGCATTTTTTCCCCACAATATCTGCTGATACATAAACTACAGTCTTTTTCACAGCTGGCTCATTCTGTAAACAAATTAAAAGCACGTACTAGAAACAACAACAACTGCTGAGCATTGCAAAAGTCAGCCCCAGCCACTCTTCCCTTTGCTCGGAGGGAGGTGTTGGAGCAGCACCGGGCACCTCTCCTGTCCTGAGCCATTTGCAGGCATTCCCTGTCTGGCCTTTTTCAAGGCTTAGGACAAGGGCATCCTCCAAACAGCTTCTAGCCCCTAGAAATTCGTGGCTTAGGGGGCTGCTTGAGGCAGAGTGGGTATCTTTGCATTTAATAGTACCTCGTGGGTTTTTTTTTCTTCTGTGAATATGTGTAGGTGCTTTTTTGGATCCTCTGTGAACTTCTGGCACCTCAAAGCAAGATGTCCCACTGTTTAATTACCTGCTGCATGAAGATCCACCTCCTTCTGCTTGCTTTAAATCTGCCACCTGCTAGTTTCACTTGATGCTCTCTAGTTCTTATATTAGAAAAGAAAGAAAATAATTAACTCCTACTCTTCTCTATTCATGATTGTGTATTCTCTCTCATCTGACTGTTTTCTGTTGGTTATCACTTCTCCATCCTAAATAATCCTGGTCACTCGAATCCTTGAATCATTCTAACATTGAGGTCACTCCGTATTTTTAGTTATCTTTGTTGCTCTTCTCTGGATTTATGCCATTTCTGTAACACATGGGCGAGAGCCGCTGGAGGCAGGCACGCTGCAGCTCTCCCCGTGCTCTCCATTGCTCTCTGTCCTGGCGCATCCCACCAACTTTGTGACATTTTCCAAGCACTGAACTGATCCTTCCATAGAGTTACTATGACTGCAAGATCTTATTTCTGAGTGGGAACAAGTTGGTTAGAAATTTCTCACTTTCCATCACTTGACTGCTCTCTAATCACACCTGGTATAGTAACCACCTTCAACCTGGTCAGAGAGTTATTAATACCAACTTAATACATTTTCCTAGTTAGACCTTAAGTGTATAAAAATTGAGCTTTAGTAGCTGGAGTTGGCTGATTTGACTCCTTCTTTTGGCATAGAGTGTATAGCCCCTTTCCCTCTAGCCACAGCCTAGTCTGACCCTCCTATACAAGCTGTGTCCTGTTACCACTGTGTCCTGCTGATTATCTCCTCTCCCCACACATCTGTTCAGGCAACATGCCATTTCAAAGCCAGGCATCTCAGGTCCCTCATTCTCATTCCACTGTGGCCTCATGGAAATCAGTCCCTCTGGTCTCTTCTCTTCTGGAAGTATCTGGGAGTATCTGCCATGTGACTATGACCCTTCCTTGCTGCTCCTGCGCCGCTGCTCTGGAGACCTGTGTCCCTCCCCATCAGTGCAGACCTCTCCACCCTGCTGTGAGTGTTCCTGGAGAAGTTTTGGAGGAGATGCGCAATTTACCATCCTGCCTGGCACCCTACATCTTGCTTCCAAAACCTCTCCCTTGCCCTTTCCTAATTCACTAGTGCACACATGGACCACAGCCACCTGCTAGGCCTCAGTGTTTTTTGAGAGGTCGTGGGTTCCTGACATCTATGGGTCCCTTCCAACGTAAATTATTCTGTGATTATGTTCTCCTCAGTGCAAGGAGAGTACTTTCCAAAACAGGAGGGTGGACTCCCCACCCTGTCACTAGCTCAGTGTCCTCTGCATGTCCAGGGCTGCCACAAGCAGAGGGTCCTCACAGCACCCAGGACCTGGGGAACAGCTCCCTCTCCATTTACAATCCACCAAGGAGCAGACCGCTCCTTGACCCTCCCCCTGTGCTCCCCACTGCACAACCCCTCATGTCCCAACATTCCTCCCACCGCTGATGGCAGTGCATCATGTATCTGCACACGTAGCTATACCGCCTCCTTACCTGAATGTATGTATGTACATACATAAAGCATACATATAGACATGCGTGCATGTGAAAGATGTGCAGACCTCTCCCTCTCCATAAGCAACCTTTTGTAATGACTACATTTCATATCCCACGGTGCTTGGGGCCTTTCCTTCGTCATCTATGGGTAGGGCTAGCAATGACGTATTGCAACCTCTCCTCAGTCAATTTTATATGCTGTAGTTTGCATTGGGATTATCTAAATTTTGCAGAATAATACCCTTGGTCTCTACATAGACTCCATGACCAACGGCAGTTTGCAAAGTCTGTTGAAATCCAAGAGCTCTCTCTTGAAGTAACCCAGCTGCTTGAGACTTGCTGGGCTCAAAGGACGTGGTCTGAAATTTGTCCTCGTTGTAGGACTGTGACATAGCCCTTTGTGAAAGGCAATGACAGTCCCAGCACGCTGTGTACCAGACCGAAACCACGACTCCCACCTCAGCGGAGGGGGGAAGAGACGCAGGGAGTGATGCAGCCCGTGCTGGTGGAGCTGACTTGCAGGGATTCCCCCAAGGTCTCCGGGAGAGCCTGCTGTGAGCCGTGGGCTTGTGCATCCCGGGGCAGTGCCCCCCCCCCGGCTCCTTGCTGCCCGGAGTTGTCCCGGGGCTGGCGGCTCCCGCCCTCGAGGCAGCCCTGCGTGGGGCTGACACCCTCTCCCCCACGCCGCGCCTTACTTACTGGGCGTGGGAGGGATTGCAGCCACGAGGCAAGCTATGAATAAAATGTCAGATTTCTACGTGCAGGTCAGACCTCGAATGAAAACTATTTAAAGATGCTGTGGGAGCCCGTGGTCCTATAGCAGCACCCGTGAGAACCTTTAGCACCAAAACCACCCACCACCGAAACGATCGGCCGGTTCCCCGGGATGAGCGGGGCGCGGGGCTGCGGGGAGGAAGGGGCTAACCGGGACAACCGGCTGCCGGGGTCGGGGCGGGGGGGAGCGCCGTGCCGTGTCGTGCCGTGCCGTGCCGTGCCCTGCCGTGCCGTGCCGTGCCGCGGCGATGATGACGGGCGCAACGCGCTTCCGCGCCCGCCGCCGCAGCCCTGCCCCCGCCGCCTGCGCGGCCGGCCCGGCCCGGCGGAGAGGCGGGGGGATTTCCAAGCGCCGGCGGCCTCGCCGCTTCCTCTCCTTGTTTTGCTTTCGATCTGGACCTTTCTCCGCCCGAGCGGAGGCAGTTAACTTTTAGTTTTGCTCCCGCGATTATTCAGCGCCTGTTTTCATTTCCATTTCGCGTCCCCTGGCAACGGCGGTAACCTTGAGGAATTATATAAGGGCCGCGAAAACGGGCCGGCAAGGTAATTTTTTTCCCTATTTTTTTTTAATTTTTATTTTTTTCTGTTTCAATTGTTTTTTTTTTCCGCATTGCCGCTGTTTTCGCGTGCGGGGCGGCGGGGCTCCCGGGGCGATGCGCATCGGTTTAAAAACAAAAGGTCGGGCTGCAGCGGCCGGGGCCGAACCCGGTTCCGCCGTTGCATTTGGGAAGGGGCGGAGGGTCGGGGGAGCGGGGGAAGACAGCGTCGTGTTGCGGCGGAGATGAAGCGGGTCGCGGGTCGGAGGAGGGGGGTACCCGCCGCCTCCCGGGTGGGGAGCTCCGACGGGCAGACAAAGGCGGGGGCGTTGGATCTGGAGGGCCAGGGCGCGGCGCGGGCCGGGCCGGGGGGCCCCCCGCACTTGTTGCGGGCCTGGAGGCTGCCGGTAGCCCCGGTAAGGAGAGAGGGGGGAGCGGGAGCGGCCGGAGGGGCTGCGGGCGGGGGTCGCGCTGGGAAGGGGGGGGGCGCTGCCCCCGCGGGTGCCCGGGGCCGCGCGGGGCGGGGGAGGGGCGGGCGCGGGGGGGGGGGGCGGGGCCTCTTCGAGGCCCCGCCCCCCCCCCCCGCGCCCGCCCCTCCCCCGCCCCGCGGCCGGTCCGTTACACAAGCGGCGGGGCGGGGCCTTCGCGCCTCTCCGCGGGTTAAGTCGTCCCCCACCCGATGGCGGCTGAGGTGCCCGGGGTGGGTCCTGCCCCTGTGAGGGAACGGCAGCCGCGCGGTGCGGAGGGAGGCGCGACAAGATGGAGCGGGGCCTGAAGGGCAGTCGGGCCGCCGCGGGTGGGTTCTGTGGGAGCAGCGGAAGGAGGAAGTCCTGTGAAGGGCCGCTGATGGGCGGTGGTGTTTCCTCGCTCCTGTGCAGCAGGCCTTTCCGCTTCTGTATCTAGATCTTAAAGTAAACACACCTCTACGAAGCAAGCATCTCTGGGGTTTTTTTTCCCCTCTACTATATGGTCTTAATGAATCCAGCGTTAGCCAGTCCATCATCTGGACACTGAACAGCCTTGAACCGCGCTCTCCGTTCTGTTTTTTTCAGGAATAGCCTCTTTCTTGTGGGTACAGGCAGCCCAGCCGCGTCGCGCCTCATTGCGTGGCGGTTTGCAGAGCGCTGGCCTGCTCCACGCCAGCAAGTGGAGGGGCAAGCCCTGGACGTCTTCCCCCGGAGGAAATTTATGAACAGGGGGTTTGTGTGTAGCGCAGAGGGTCAAATTCCAAGCCTCTCGCAGTGTCTGGGGTCAAAGTTGCAAGTGCTTGAAGAATTGGATCCCTTAGCCCAGATTCCCAGAGATATTTGGGTCTTTAATTCCCATTTTGATTAGTGTGAGCACCTTAACAACAGAGTGTTTGAGGCTTATTTACTTAGATACAGAGCTCAGATAAAGGAATTTCAGAGTGCAGAACTTTGCTCCTGGTTAGTGAATGTTTATAATTTATAGCCCAGCTTACCATGCTAAGATCTTGAAGACAGCAGTCTCTTGAATGTAGGAGCAGTTGTAAACTACAGCCTCAGTTTCTGGAGATGAAATACGGCATGTTTAAGTTTCTAGTTATTTTATTTAAGTCTTAATGGCTTTGCATATAATAACCTTCACAGAATGTCTGCATTAGTACCATAAAAAGCGAGTTGAGTGGAGCAGTAACATTTAAATTCACCCTAATACGGAAACAGTGACATAAAAGTAGCAGAACTGATCTGTGAGGCGGATGGTTTCCATCTGAATTGCAATCTTTCCATGCCAGCAGCCCCTTCGGAGACATCAGTGTCCTTCTCTGGCCCCTGTTAGTAGCATCCCACAGTGGAATTGCTTCATGTGCCCCTTGTGTGCAGTGGTTCCTCTTCACTGGCAAATGGTGGTGGAAGGTCTGAGAGTGCCAACTTCTTTGACACGGTATTGCTTTATCGTGGTCGTGTGCCAGACTGCAGTTCTTCAGCTAGGTACAGACACAGCAAGGTGGCAGTCCGCTGACCCCGGTGTTATCCCTCTGAGGCTGGGGGTCCCAGCTGGTTGGCAGAGGTAGTTAGAGCAGGCAGCCATTATATTTGACACGTATCTTTGTGGTGCCACCCGTTACTTTCTGACTACAAAAGTGACAGATTTCAGAAGTTGTAAAGTCAGTCTCTTGAGAAGAGCTGTTCATCACAGGCCACGTTACATGGAAAGGAGTAGCTAAGAGGTACGAGGAGTAACATGCTGGCATGGAGGTCTTTGATATGTAGGACCAGGTGAAGTTAGAAAGAGGCAGAGTCTTAATGCACAGTTGAGAAAATGATGCAGAA
This sequence comes from Strix aluco, assembly GCF_031877795.1. Taxonomy (NCBI): domain Eukaryota; kingdom Metazoa; phylum Chordata; class Aves; order Strigiformes; family Strigidae; genus Strix; species Strix aluco. The sequence continues at coordinate 36,846,123 of NC_133934.1, forward strand.
AAATGGAGCTAAGATTCAAGAGGAAATGGTAATATTTTTGGAATAGAAAGAGTGTACATTAGAAGAATGGGCTGTATGTAAATAAATTTGCAGCCAGGCTATGTATGCCTTAAATGAAAGCATACTTATTTATATATACTATGTACATATTAATATAAGTTTAAAAACCAAACAGTGGGAAAAAACTGACGTGAAGAATGTAAAATTTGCTGTGACACATCCTCTCGAAGAGGCGCATCATGCTCATGGTCTTAAAACATCACCATGATAGAATACTTGGAGTATGAGAAACTTTGTGGAAGCTCAGATACTGTAGAAACAGACTACAGATGGCATAGAGAGGACAGAGTGGGTTGCACGTGCGTGAAGTGGGATACTTTTTGCAAAAGAGGAAATAGTTGTTTTGAAAAGTAACACAGGATCTCATGAATTGATGTTCTAGGTCTGTATAGGAAGAGTAGAGATGAGGGCTATATGACTGTCTGCCCGACCAAGATGTTGACAACAACTGTCATATATTAAGGGAGAATAGAGAAGCTACAGAAGCAGGAAATACAATGATAATGGGAGGCTTCAGTTGCCCCCACATGGATTATGTCATGCTCCAACATGAAATTTGCCCAGATACTAACTTTTTAGTTGCCAAAACCCCCTTCTTCCTAGGTGTAGCTTGTAAGGGTGCTCTATGGGTAGCAACTGTGGACGAGGTCCTGGCCAGCAAGAATTACGTTCAGAATTTTAGGTTAAAAATGCCAACCAGCTATGACATGACAGTGATCATAATGTACTTAGACCCAAGTGTGACTTCAGAAGCAGTAAAGCCAAGGGTTGTTGTGGCAGTGTTTAATTTTCCAAAGTAAATCTTCATAAAGTAAGGAAAAAAATGAATAAAGTGGTGAGAGGCAGCCAAAAGTGTAAGATACTTTCAGGTGGCATGTAATTCTTCAAAGACACTATAGTAAAGGCTCAGAGAAATTGCATGGCATCTTTCAGAAATACCAAAAAAGCTGAGCAGGGTGGCAAGCAAAATAAAGGAGCTCAGTAGAAGTAAAAAGACATCTTTCAAAAGCTAAAGCTTTGCCTCCAAATGGGAAAGGTGGGAAAGAACATAAAATCTGTGTTAAACACAATAAGGTAGGCCAAAAAGAGTCATGGAACAAGTTGCTAAAGGCATGAAAACAATTAGTAAATCCTCTTTGAAATGCATCAAAAGCAGGAAGCCTGCTGATAAGTGATCCATGCGTAAAAGGAGTGCCCAAGGAAGATAAAGTCATAGCAGAAGAGAAACAAATTCTGTGAGCCTTGCTTCACTGAGGAAGAGTTCAAGGAGACTGCCTTACAGGAGGCTTTTTCTTTTTTTAAGGAGTGAGCATGTTTGAGGATTTCTCCCAGATTGAACTGTCCGTAAGAGAGGGTATCAGAATGAACCATTAGAGAAGGGTGAAGTAGATGGCAGGAGGTGATACTTGTTGAAGAGTTTTGAAGGAGTTTAAAATATGAAATTGCTGATACATTGCCTGTTGTGTGTAACTTGCGTAGACCTGCCTTGGTGCCAAGAATAAATAGAAAGTGACAAATGAGCTGTGAGTTTTTCAGAGTTTCTGGGGAGACTGGAGAACTCCAGGGTGGTCATTTTTGTTTGCTTGTTTGTTTGCTAGGGATTAGTGAATGGGATTAGCGAGCATGGGTATAAATGTGATACATTGACAAAGACCAGGCTTGACTTTTGTTGAGGAGGAGTTGTGCGTTGCGAGTCTTCTGGAGTTCTCCAAAGGCATTGCTGAGCTGTTGTTGAGGTCTGGTTGCTACAGTCCTTCTTAAAGCAGGGCCAGTTTCGAAGTGGGATTAGATTGCTCCGGGTTGTATGGTCATGGTCAGTTGGTCCCCCCCCCCCCCCCCGAGTCTGCCCAGGGTCTATGCTGTTCAGCGGATGGAGGAAGTGATAGGTGGTGATGTGACAAGTTTGCTGGTTGTATTAACTCATTCGGAGCATGAAAATCCCGAAGACTGAACTGCAAAGACTGCAGAAGGATCTCATATTGAAAGTCCAGATGTAAGTTTGCAAATGAAATTTAGTACAGACCAATGTAAGTGTAAAGCACATGGAAGGGAATGCAATCTTAATTTTCTATACACAAGGATGAAGTTTGAACTGACTTTTTACTCAGGAAAAGATCATACAACACAGATAATCCTATAAAAAAATAAGCTCTGTGCCCAGAAGTAGCTAATAAAGGAGAAGCCAGGTTAGGAATTATTAGGAAGGAGTAAAACAAGAACTAGAAAACACCATCATGCCACTATAAATCCATGTTGCTCCCTTCTCCTGAACAGTGTTAACAATTTTTGTTCCCCCATCTCAAAAAGGTTGTAGTGAAAGTTGATGAGCTACAGAGAAGGGCATCAAAGACAAGCAAGGGTATGAAAGAGCATTTGTGAAAGTGTAGGTAGCTTGGAAAAGAAGTGACTGAAGAGGATTTGGGGATGTTCTTTAATATTGTTACTGTCACTAAGAAAGTGAATAAATAATAGTAGGGATAAGATAAATGTGACCCAGATAAAACAATTGAGAGTCAGCTTCAAAACAACAGGAGGTGTTTGTCCTGCAGTACATAAATTGTGGTGCTTATGGCCACTGTGTGTATGTCAGGAGTTTACATGGGTTCACAAGTGATCAGGCAGTCTGTTGGAGAGAAACTTGCAGTGCAACTTAGCAGTCAGAACAGTTCAATATCAAATTCTGGGCACTGACTGCCCACAAAGAATTACTGCAGATGCTGATCAAGAATTATTGCTGAAAACTGCAAATAGAAAACTCCACTGAGAAGCAAAAGCTATGGTCCATTTGCAGCTAACACAGAGATGCCCTTTGTTATGTGAATCTTGTGGCATAAGATCTTATGAAACTTCCAGCAAAACAATGTTTCTGCGATGATCCTCTTTAATCTGTGCTGGTTACCTCTGGATTTGTTAACGTGACATAAATTACAGTCAGGTTAAGAGCATCCTGTATGCATTTAATATTGCATAAGAGTGGTACCCCACCAAAATTCCTCTGATGTTTGCAGGATTAGAACCTCAATTTATATTCTGTCGGTCTTAAATTGAAAGTCATGGTCCATTTGTAGGTAAAGAGGTAAAACTAATCACGTGTTACTTATCTCTGTGACTCGTTTGTAAAGATTGCCCTTTTGAAACTCGATTCTTCAAAGGCCTACAATGATTGTGATATTGAGGGCATAAATCATAAGGTAGTGTTTACGGAAGTTTTATTATAGTTTATGGTGCTATAAACTCTGATTAGTGTAAAACATTTTCTGGTTTGTCCTTTGAGATCAGAAGTGCAAAAGCAAAACAACAAATAAGCAAGCCAAAAAGATTCTGGGTACAGTTAATGAGAGGAACAGATTTATTAAGTTGCATATTTCTCATGTATGAATAACATTATGGAAAAAAATCATTGAGTGTAATTAAATAATTTCCCCTTGGTATTTTTCAGAAGTTTTGTTGGAACTGTATGAAGGTTCTTCCTTGTATTCACTATGTGTGAACTCTTGTGTTAAGATTAGAATAGATTAAAATAGCCAGTAGGAAAAACTGGAATCAGCAATTAACAGTTATTAACAGTTATTGGAAGGGAATGCATGTTAACAGTTAAAGAGTTTAATGTCTGCATGTATATATATATGTGTGTGTGTGTGCACACATGCATACCTACATGTATATAAAAATATAAAATCAGATGTTTTGTCTATAGCATAGATAATATATTGTATAGCACACAATTCTTGTTGACAGACTGTAAAACAGTTTTAAAACTTGCTCTTCCAGTTGGTGCCGGATATCTTTTCAATTTCTTGGAAGTTGATGAGAAATTACTGTTTTTTTGAATGAGCTAGCGAGAAATAAAGAAGTGGTAAGCAGTAAAGTAAGGTTTGGTTTCTTAATGTGTGATATAGTGCAAGGCTGCCTTTGTCTATATTGGAAATCTTCTGACTGCTTTATTTGCTTGGGGGCAGATTGCAACAATTGTACAGCAGTCTTTAGTACAGGGCAGATGTTTTATCTTGTTGCAGCTTGGACACAGGCGTCCAGGAGCAAATCTGCCTGCATGTGGCATGTTGTTTCACCCAAGGTGCAGAACTCAATTCTAACTTCAAATTATTTTAACATTCAATTGTTGCTATATAGGTTGCTAGCTTTCAAGATGAGCTTGGAATTAATAATTTCCGTATTCTTGGCCCTTAAAGAATAGAGCAGGTTATGGTTTGATAGTTTTTCAGCTAACCTTTACAGGCTTGGTTTGTAGCTCCCAGCATATCTGGTGTTAAGAATGGAGTCAAGGTGTGGCAAAAGCAAGAGTATTTAAATTTGTCCCTTAGTTTGAACTGCACGTGACAGTGGATGTTGGCTAACCATTTCCCTTTTGCTGAAAAATTATTTTAAGTACTTTTTAAAGACTTACATGCTTAACATTGATATAGCACAAAAGAAGGAAGGATTTGCTCATAGGTTTTGTTTTAAAAAGTCTGAAGTGTGGTTAAGTTCTGCTTTTTGACATATATGGAGGGATATATGTGACTTGAAGGACTTTATGAGTGCACAGAAGACAAAGTCTGTACTGTAATATTCCTGTTTATATTGCACGGTGCTTGACAGCATTACAGGCAAACCTCTTACAGCTTTATCTAAAGAAGATAATGCCTTTATTCTGTAATAAATTAAGGTATCAGTAAGTTCAGGTCTTCAGGGGCATTTCATGCATATATATAACCTGCATTTGGTTCACGATGTGAGCTTTTGTGCATTTGGTGCACTGGCTGCTCTTTTAAGGTGTTTTGCTCAATCGTGTGAACGTACATTATATGCAACTGAGAGATGAAGCCAGTGGAAAATACTGAACTACTGAATTTAATTGGATGTGGCATATAAACTTGTAAAATCAAAATCGAACACCCCCCACCCCCAAATGCATTCCAGAATTGTGACAGCATCTTAAAAAATTTACCTAAAATAAAAATAATTCCACAGTAGGAAAAAAGGGAGGGTAGGAGACTAATATTTTTAAATTACTGAAAGGTTTCCTGCAGGATCTGAAATCCCAACAGTGTTACATGAAAAAGATGAAAGCAAAACTTGAGGATAAAATTGAAACCAAATATAAACAAAAGTGAAACCGATTCCATTGGTTTTCATTTCCCAGTTGGCAAAAATGAAAGAATAAACACAGAACAAAGAAGCATGAGAGCTGAACTTTAAAAATTATTTCAATTTTATTATTTGTTTCATCTGTCAGTAAATTCAACTTCTGCATGACAGCACTTCTTTAGCAGACTACACAGTAGGGAGTAGGAGTTGCTCTCCCGGGTTTATCCGGGTACCAGTTTTCCCACCCAGTGGTCTGGGCAATGGCCCCACAGTATGGGAGGCGGTGTCTTCTTCAGTCACGGAAGTAACGTTTTGAAATGCTGTGGCAATGTGGCAAATGTGTACAGAAAGTACAATGGAGGTGATGACATCGAGTATGTTGAAAGGGTGTTATTCAGCTGGTAGGTGAGCTTGAATTTTATTCGTGTTGAGATTTGAGTTATTAATAGGATCGGGTATAACACATGTGATGGGCTTTTTTTTGCTCCCCACCTTTGGGATCATCCACTTAGTTCTGGGTCAGATCCACAGTAACCAAAAGATGTTATCTGATACCAGCTTTGCTGATGACATGAAATGACTGCGAACGGTTTCACTCCATTTCCACAGATCAGTCAACAGCCAGAAGGTCTTTTTTGACCTTGAGAACTAGCCTGTGACTTAGTCAAAAGATGGCCAAACATTGGGTGGCTGTGGAGTCTTGAATGAATATCTTTCTCATATGTAGAGACGCATGCTCCTGGGCTATATCGAGAAAAAGGTTGGATGTTGAGGAGAAGCTTGGACAATCGCTGCTCTGCTGAAGCTGTACTAGGGTGAAATGAAGGACTTCAATTCCAGAGGTCTGATTCTCACACATTTGCACACATTACATTTGAACGTATAAAAACTAAATTCTTTGGATGCCGAAACTGTTCTGGAGGTTTGAGATTGATGAGGGAAGCTGATGAACACTAGCTTTGTTTACATTAATAATATTATCTGGCTTAGATGAGAAATGAAGATGAGTTCAGTGGTCTCACTTTAGCTCAGTAGGATTTCAGGAAGCGGAATTCCAAGATAGAAATAGCTGCTGCAGATCAGAAATTGAGGCTGTCTCAATGCTGTTGGTCTGTGGTCAACACAAAAACTTTAAATTAAGAGCACATCTTGTAACCGATCCTATTAACTATTCATATCTCAACATGAAAATGAGTTAAGAAGTTCCTGTGGCAGTGGAAAAAGTAGCATTTTTATAAAAAGGAGAATTACATCATACCGTTTCAACAAGCGTCAGTATTAAACATTTCATACTTAGCACTCTTTAAGTGCAAGCCTTTCAAGTGTATGTACAAGAGAAAGACATTTCTCTCTTTAATTCTCCAGTGTCAGGCAATATCTCTATAATAGCTAATTCAATTTATTTTTTGTGCTGAACACATCTGCTTCTTTCATAGTGCTATTTTTGTAACTGTAAATAAGTGCATGTGACAGACATGTTTCCAGTTCGCAGTGTGGATGATTCAGAGGATCCCAGCCCCCAAGTCTGTGACTGCTGTGGTCTGTCTGTAAAGAAAGCATCTAAGTAACCGGCAGAGTGTTCTTTACAAATCCAAAATAGTGTATACTTTGCTTTAATACCTTCTCTTGGAAGTAAAGCAGAAATTGCTTTCTTGAAAGGGCTGGTTTTGGTGCTCACTGTGAGGTTAAGCAGAGGTAGTTTATGTTTTTTGCTCTTGGTTCTGGGTGCTGCGCTAGCGATTAGAAGTTCGGGTAGCAAAAGTTTAGGTGTGGGTTAGCTATTAACTTCAGTGGTAGAAACTGCCCTTGCCCAGACAATAAAATGAAAGCTTTAAGCAAATATTAAATCGCACTTTAGTGTAGTGTGCAAATAGTTTTTGCTGTGTGTTGCAGAACAGTATGTTATACAAACAAAGGTAGCTGTGAGAAACAAGCCCAATCCGAGCAAGGTGGATTACATCAGGTGCAGGTCACGGCCAGTGAATGTGAAAACTCTTCCTTGAACACATTTCTCAGTGTTAGCTATCTGGAATAATTTTTCTGCCTCTCTGAGTGCCTCTAAAATGTCATTGTCTTCTCTGCAATCCAGTCGGAACCTCACAAGCCACCAGTGTGGAACATTGAGATTAAGGACTTTTGTTTTACGATGGCTGCTTTTCTTATATATAGCACCCTATAAAGCACTGACCCTGTACTTAGGCAGAAGAATGCTAGACAGGACATGGAGATGAAGTCTGCCCAGGCTTTAAAAAGTATTTTTACAATTTAAGAACCCGATCTTGCAGATACTTGCATGTGTGATTTTCCGCTGTTTTCAGAGGGACACATGTAGGAAACATGCTGTGCTTGTTCAAAGTTTTAGGGATGTCTCCTGTAAACCTAGTCACAGAGCATGTAAGAGCGTTGGTGTAACAGAGCCATGGAGAGAGTTAAAAAAATGCTGTTGAGTTGCATCAGTATGATAAAAGAAGTGATTGTGGATAATTGTTTGAGCCTTAATAATCTTTTAGTTTTCACCAGGCTGGAAAATTCTTTATGAATCAGGTGTCAAATGCTGAGTTTTCCTGGCAGCTTTCAAGAACATGCAGAGTTTTGCTTCTGTGGATACTGACTGACCCAGCAGCAGCCAGCACATGTGGTATTCGGGAGTGGATTTGTATGTGAGCACTTAATTCTGGAGTAAAATTGATTTATTGGGGGATAACTGCTCCCCAGTGCAAGGAATTAATTATTCCCTGACAACCGTGCCAGCAGTTTTCTTGTTGTAAACAAGCCGTTCCCAAATTTGCCTGAGTCAAGTACAGCTCTCTACTGAAAAGTCACCACCTCTCTTCTAGGTGGCTTTTGGGGAAAAATAGTTAGACATCCCAGATAGTAAAGACAGATCCTAATCAATCATCAGATGTAACACAAAGCTTAAGACGAAAATAAATCAGGTAGAAGTAATGTCTGCTTTTCAGACTCCTGGAGGAGGTGGCAGGGGGAGAGTTTTCTGTAATCACATGCTGTTGACTATCACTTGCATAGACCAGTTGTCATCCTGATGCCACCAGAATCTGGCATCTCCATGCAAGACCTGGGAAACAGATGAAAGAAACCCTGAGGAAACAAAGTACTCCTTTACAGCTGAAAGTAAAGCAGTAATTTTGTATTGTCACCAGACTTGCAGACATTGATGTATGTGCAGATGATCATCATGGCAAGGGTACTGCGGAAATGATCTTTAACAAATGTATTTGTTGGAAGCCTGGGCCAAGTTCCCAGCTGATGTAAGTCACTGCGATGCCAGAGAAGTGAATGGGCTCAGCCACAGGCATCGTGTTGTTCAAGTGTCATGATAATGTTCGACATAGGAGTCAGTGCAAGGGAAATTTTATTGCAGGTATTGAGAGGTTGAGGTGTTGTTTCATTATGGCTAAGTCCAGAAGCAAAAAACCAGCCTTCTGGTTCTGTTGTATTGAAATAAGATGGCTTTCCTTCATTGCACTTCTAGTCTGCAGATCCGAGGGCTACCTTTAATGGTGCCTGAGATCACTGCAAAATAACAACTCATGTCTTTGCTGGTGAGGGATAATAAGCTTTGCATGGAAACCAAAGGAAAGAGTCTGTTTTGATGTGTAATGTCTGAATCCCAGCCAGGGCATGTTAACACCCTTTGGGTGGAACAGAAATGCTATAGGGCTGATGAAACACACTCTATATACAGTATGAGTTCCCATTGTACATTTTCCTGGGCATGTTTCTCAGGCAGTCTGCAATGCTGATTTCAATACAGGCTTGAGGTATTTGCTGCCTTTGTTTTGTTTGTTGTTGTTTGGGGTTTTTTTCCCAGGGAATGTTGGGTTGGTTGGTGTTTTTCACCCTCTGTCCCTTGAAGGACAAAGGGCTTTTCTTCTTTCTACCTCTGTGTATCTTTCTTGGGTACAGCAGCACGAGAGGAGGGCCTGCCGACTGCCTCTCTCCCCCTCCACCTACCTTGCACCTCCTTACAGCCTGAGGTGAGCACAACCTGGCCCCTACGAAGCAGGGGCTTGGGAAATTGGGTAGCTGTTGCAGCCTGGTTCCCAGGTGCTTCACCACCTCACAGAGCTTTCCCCTTACCAGCCGGTAATGGTCCTGTTGGCCACATTTGGTTGCCTGTACAGGTTCTTCCTAATGGCCAGGCCTGGCTGTCTGCCCAGGACCGGCACCATCCCACCTTGCCTGCTCTCCCTCCAACTGTTGGCTTTCCGGCCTGTCTTGATGGAGTTTCCTCCTTCCTACAGACACCTGAGCAAATAAGATACCACCTTTCCTGCCTGCATTGAATTATTTTTCTTGGTGATGGACAGGAAGGATATAGCATGCTCATGGTGTCTTTGCTGCTGCCACCAAAGTGTTAGGAAAGAGCAGGAAAAATATTGCCATTGCTACAGTGTGGATCAAGTGTTACAGCTAAGGCAGGAGCTGGGTCTGTGGAGCAGTGGGCCATGGGGTATGCTTTAAGGGAGTGCAAGGCAAGAGGCGCTTAGTGATAAGCAAATCTGCCAGCAGAGTTGTGATGTTTCCCTCATCTCTCCCTCTTCAACAGGATATCACTAACAGTATTCTTAGGGAATGCAAGAGGTGCCATTACATGTCAATTAAAAGACCAGAAAGGGTAGGTTTTGCTGTCTAACTATCAATGAATCCAGAAAGTCTCTTACAGGGTTTTATGTGTTTTCTTGCTTCATATCTGTTTTCAACTCCAAGATCTTCAGGATTTTATTCTGGACCCTTAACCCTTGCACCTCTGAGAAGAGCTATGCCCGCTTTCCCTTGTTCACTAATCCTACTTTATGTGTTTTGCTGTTGGTTCCAAGAAAGATACAGATATTGCATAATTTGGGGTTATCAGAAAGATGGCATGTTAATTCTGCTTCTGCAGCATCAATGGTGAGATTCTCCCTTCTCGTTGTGGTAGATGGGAAATGCGCCGGGCAGAAGTCTGTCTCCCTGTGGGCTGCGGGCAGGGGAATTTCACATCTCCAAAATTGGAGCAGCTAAGTAAAGTGCAGTTCAGTTGTCTGTGTTTCAGTGTCAACCTCACATTGCTGAAGTATTTCTGGGCAGGTGAGGCTAACAAGTTTTCTTACCCAGGAAAAGTCTCTATGCCTCTGATGAGTTTGTCTTCCAAGCAGGGCTTGGTCAGAGTACATACGGGTAAACATGTACTTAGCTTTGAAAGGGGCATCCACAGTGGAATAGTTGAAAAAGGTGGTCCTATATGCAAAATCCTATATGAAGGGCGAGTCCAAGCTGTGACTGAGGGGCAGAATTTTGCTCCCGAGTACTGTTCCTTAAAATAAGATCATGTTTCCTTGTATCCTGGAACAGTCTTGGCACAGGGACAAATACAGAACCCAGTTCTCTGAATCCTAAAATTAGCATATGGTCTCATTTCAGCATATCTGTTTGGCCACACAGGGTGATTGATGCTTTTCTGAACTGCAGCAGCGTTAGCAAACAAAGGGAATACTTTAAAACTTTATCAGCAAAGCACAAGTACAAGATAGCTTTAAAAAAAAAAATTGTCAGTTCTGTATTTGCAGAGAAAAGAGAAATAGATACCATGTACGTGTTCTTTGGGGAACAACTGTTTTTTCACAGCTCTGGGGAAAGTCTGTGACCTACTTCACAAATGCACCTCCAAGTATCTTATCCCACCTTACCTTCTCACAATCATTAGTAATATTTCCATATACTGGAAAATCTTCTAACTGTGTACTTTCTGATAGGGAAAGAAGAATTGATTTTTCAGATTTATTTTTTTTTACTTCCATAGAAATACATTTTTTAAAAAAAAATCCATAGACATAGAGTGGCTTGTGTTTTTAGGATAACCTTTGAGCCTTTTCAGTTATCCAGACGCTATCAGAGGGAGTGAAACTGAAGGGAAGAGAACATCTTGTACTGCTCAGATTTAATGCCTGCGATGCCGTTGCTTTCACTTTCTGTCTACAGCTGCCGTAATTCTAGTGAAGAGCTCTTCATTCTGAAAGGTTACGCTTTCTGTATGGCAGGAGTGTTATATCCGTCAGGGAAAAGCCAAAAGTCAGACTTAAGGGAATGTTTTAGCAGAGAGTAGGGAGGACTACAAGGTCTTCATTGAACATTACGGAGTGAAATTATTTATATGTATATATGAATTGGAAACATCACTTACATCTTTTTCTAATGTCTCTTTAAAGACAAATAGCTCTTGAAAATAAGCAATATTTTTCTAATATCTCTTAAAAAATAAATGAGTGCTGTGAGTTTACTTCTGAAGAGTCTTGCATAAAGAATCTTAGCAAAATACATCTTGCGAAGAAGTATAGAGCTGAAATTCAGTGTGGTTTATTGTGTCTTAAGGATACTGTGATGACAGCTACTTGCTCAATGCCCTTTGTGTGACTGCTCCTAAAAACGTTGCTATACCTGTGCTTCCCTCTCGTAGGCCGTTACAACTCTTCTTTCAGCCGTGCCTATCTTAGGAAGCTGGCTTGCATGCTTCACCCCAGGCTGCTGGTGTAATTTCCTTGTAGAAAGCTCATTTTCAAGTGCAACATGTGGTAGTAGGAGCGGTGTTACTGATTGGCTGTGTCAGTAACACCAGTCTCTGTGTTCCTAACTGGGTTATGCTGGCCCTGGCTTCAGCAGGGGCCTGTGTTGTCCGCTCTCCTCAGCACTCTTCCTCCGGGTCACGTCTGCAGGATTAGGACAGTTTATAGCTTGTCAGGGGGTAGTCTCCACCATGTTTTTGCAGTATCTAGTTGCAAAAAAAAGGCTGAACTGACTTCAGGACTAGCACAAATAGTGCAGTAAATAAAGTTTTGAAGAAGGTCAAAATAATCCCTCCATAAACTGTGGCATCAGCGCATCTGTGGGCCATGCTTCTTGCACAGAGCTTGGCTCCTTGCAGGCTCCCAGTGGCCTCCCCCTCCAGGCAAAGGCCATTGAGTTGGGGTTAGTGTTTCGCATGCTTGGTGCTTGTTGGGGAATAATTTTATTGATGTCTTAATGTCCATTGATACATTTAAACTCCCACCACGAAAAGGCAACCACCCCTGACTACGGCCCCCTTTAAGAAGGAGGCAGGTGGTAAAATTGGAGCAAGAAAAGGGCAATGATATTCATGGAGCTACCAGCCTTAATACATTTGTAGGAGGTATGGTTAAAAATTGCAGTTCTTGAAGATTGGCTGTTCTGTTAAGAATGGCAAGTGTTCATGAAATGAATCCAGGCAGGTAGCCCTACTTCATGTCTAAATGAGCTCCTCTTTTCTTGTAGGGCAGAAAAATGCTTTCTTACGTCCCATCTGCATTAGCATTTGACTGTGTTTCTTGGCAGTTATTCTTCCCTTCCCCCACCATGGGACAGCGATAAACCAGAAGAAAAAACAAACAGGAGTTATTTGCAATGTAATGCCAGAAAGTTTGACTCCGATGTGGGTCTCTGGGACTGTTAAGCATTTTCCTGAGCTCTCCCCAAAGAGATGCCGGGGGTCAGTACTGACCAAGTTTGAAGCTGTTGTCTAAAAGCAGAGGACACAGAAAAACATGGGACAAGGGATTCCTCCCTGTCCTCCCCAGCTGCTCCTTGCGACTCCCATGCTGGAGTGGCCTCCCTCTTGATTGTGATGTCACACATGTCTTTTAGCAGGATAAGACCTATGGTCTGGGTTCAAACAGACAAAAAAGGCCTTACAGAAAGAGGTGTTGCTTGTAAGCCTGCTAAGTTCCCTGGTCTTGTTTACAAAGCTGCCTATGAAAAGAGTAGCATTAGTGTGCAGTAAAAATTGGGATGGGACTGAAGGGTGGAGGTGATGGGGGGAATGCGAGGTGCTTCTTTGCTGCTGGTGTAGCTGGAGCTGCTCCTTCCCCCTGCAGCCCTAGCCAGCTCCACTACTCTTCCCTGGGCATCTCCATCCATGCTCTCTCCAAGGTGGAGGAAGGTTGTGCCAAGTGACCCACAGCAGGCATTAAGCCATTCTTCTCCCAGTTGACCTGAGTATGAAGGTTCAGGCTGGAAAGGTAACCAGGCTTCTGGAGCAGTTTGCTTAGGCCATTGGGTGGGTCACCACAGCTCAGGAGCTCATGGTGGTGGTGAAGCTGCTGGGGACTAAATGCCTTGGCTGCTCTGAAAATACTGGTAAAAGTCCACTTGTCCTGCTACAAAAAACAGACAAATGCATGTAGCTTCTTATATGTGTAAATGTGCAGGGGAAGTGCAACGTTAACGTTGATCAGGAATGGGAGATAGCTGCATAGGTGCTCCCGGTTTTACAGCCTGCTTCAGATTATAAATGTTGATGTTTCATTCTCCTTAAAAGGATTGACTGTTTCTGCTTTTTCTTTTCTGCTGGGTAAACAGTGGAGAGAGGCTGGAGCGAAGGAACTTGGCATGCTTGCTGTTTTGTATGGCTCACCTTAGTTTCTGGCTTTGTAGGTTTCATTTATAATTAATGTATTCTGATGGAGGGTGAAGCTGGTTTGATGTTAGGTGATGGCCTCTGAAACTTTACATGCCTTTGCTGTCTATTTTGGAGAATCTCAAAGGTCTTTACAAACTTGAATGACAATAGCAGAAGGTGATTGTCCTGCTACACACTGATGGATGGACTTCAGGTTCTCCCACCTGGAGCCATCGGAATAAGGTTCCCAAGAGCACCCATTAATTGTGCTTAGGAACAGACAGAGGCTACTTTTAAGGCACTACAGAAGTTGATGTTTCTTTCTGCAGAAATAAGTCATGCATTTGACAGCTCTGGAAGGAAGATGCAGCACCTTCATTTCTCATAGGCAATTACTTGGTAGAGTTGACTTGGTATTTTCATCACAAGGATGTTGTTGACATGCAACTGCCAAAAAACCCCACATTTTAGCACTGTTGTGGTAGTGCTGTCCTGAGTCAGACAGGTCTGGGGGTGTCTTCTGAAGACATCAGGCTTTATTTTCAGCAGCACATGCTCTTAGAGGAGCATGGGGTGTGTTTTGATGAGCAGAAGCATACTGTGCTTGCTCCTTTATGAAAGACGTTCTCCCAGAAGATGCCCATTGTTCCCTCCACCTGGACATCATTGCTGGTTATTTTTAGCTGGGTTTGGTTTTACTTTCAGATAAACAGATCTTGGGAGCCACTCCTCCCTTCTCGACAGCCAGACCTCTTTTCTGATTACCTTGGATTAATTTGCCTTTGTGTGGGTGATGGGTGTGAAGGTGTGTGCTGACAGCTGCAGGTGCTAATCCCAGAGGAGTCCCAGGGTACCGAAAAGGAGATGAGCATCGCAGCATCTTCGAGGGAGCAGCTGGGGAAGCCACTGGGGATGTCGGAGGGAAGAGGCGACTGGTTTGACTGTGCTGTTTTGGGCAAGACAGGCTTCCTTGTAGTAGCAACGTTGGCAGCTTTCTCGTCTCCTGAAATGCATTGCTTTTGCACAAGGGCAGCGTCTGTTCTTCTGCGTTGCCTGTTCCAAATGGGATTCGTTGCTGCTGCCTTCAAGATGACTTTTCTGCCTTCTGTCTAATTTTTTCATTCAGATGGGCTTGAAATTTGTTTTAGGGGCTCATTACCCAGAAGGCAAGATGAGTCCCACTGCTAAATGGGAGCACTCATACATTGAATGCTGAAGATGATGCAGTGTTTCCAGGAATTGTCTCAAAGTGCATGCATACTTAAAGATGGCTTACAAAGAAATGCATCTAAGATGATTGTTGCATCTCCTTGTTTCTTCCTTGACAGACAAATAAAAATTTGCTCATGTTTTTAGTACATTGCCATTTGCATTTTTCAGCTTTGACCCAAGATGTAGTAGGTAAAGATGGTACAGATCTCCTGTACACACTCTGCAACCTGGATGAGGATCGTTGGTGCCAAGCAGAGGGGGCTGCATCGGCATCACTGGCTGCTCGCCACCATCCCAGGGGCTGAAAAAGCTGCACCCACATCGCCCTCACCCAGAGAACAGTTTCCCTCTTGCAGAGAGAAGGGATTTGCACAAGGGCTTGGACACTGTTGGGTTCTGGGGTTGGCTGTTTTCTCATGCCTGACATGAACCTGAAAGGGAGCTGAGCAGTTGCAGCCATTTTCTGAGCTATGTTAGAAATTCATAGTTACTGGAAAAGGCTACGGCTGAAGCGTGAGTGACCAGCTCCACACAGTAGTGAATAAAATGCCAGTATGTTTGCTAAGAGATTAGTGTGAACATGGCTGCTGGTAAATTCTCTGAACACATCAAAGAGCCTTATTGTTGCACTCAGGTTTTAATTCCTTATTAGTTTCAGGAAATACATGTCCTCAGAGCAATGAGAGGAAACTTTGAACGTTTTTCTTCCTCTTATGCTGGGTGTGGGCTTGGTACTGCCTAATTGTTAGTCTGTCTGATGCCTGTACTCCCATAGGAAGCAAGAACAAACGCATTTACATTTGTGTCATTGCTGTGTGCTTTCAAATATGTGGCCTACTCATTTTTTTCCTCTCCTTTTTTTTTTTTTTAAGATCAAAGGTGACAAGAATAGCGGAGCAGAGAAGTTAAGAATGATGCAGAGAACACAGATGTGAAGAACAAAGGAGAGAGGAAGGAGCTGAGCCTGGTGCAGAGAGGGAGAGGAGAAGCAGCAGCCTAAATGCAAGTACTTGAATGTGGAAATGATGGGTTGCAGGCTGCTTAACAGGAGTTTAATGTGGTGCTTTAACATGTGTCTAATACCGATTGGCGCTTTTAGAGCAGTGCCTGAGATAGGTTAATGTTTTTAAAATTTTCTGCCTCGGGTTCAAGACTTTGGACTCTTGTGTCAATAATTTACAGCTCTAAACAGGGAAGTGGCATCAGGGTCACGTGTGTGTGTATGTGAGAGAGAGAGAGAGAGAGAGAGAGAAAAAGTCAGTTTGAGTCTTAACTGAATAATATAATGTGGTGTGGTGCAGCTGAGGGGGCTGTAAAGCGCTCACTTCTGAGCTAAGCAATATCGAAATGTAAAATAGCAGCTAAAAAATCAGTGATTGAGTTGATCAGAGAAAGCTGAAGGGAGGGGGTCAAACTACTCAGCCAGAACCAAAGTGGTCTGATAAATTGCTGTGATGTAAAATGTATTTTTCATAATTTTAGTCAAGTTTATGGGACAGAAACAGCCATTTGAAAGCACTCTTATTAGCAGGTGCATCATTTTAGCTAGTACAGTGATGCCTTCTGCATGTGAATTTTTTTGGGTAGGTTTTTTATTTTTTTTTCCAAAAAAGTCTTGTGCAAATGCAGGTACGTGGGCCAAAAAGAGGTCTCTTCAGGAGCATAACTGTTTTTCTTCGTGGGCTCTGTATCCCACCTATATCAGCAGACAAGCTTTTGCTGATATGATGTGTCTTCTTCAGGTGAAGGTTTTCCTAATCCAAGTGTACCAGAAGAGTTTTCTGCCATAGAGAAGGCTTTATTATCTCAGTTGCTCTTAGGGAAGGCTCCCACACAGATCCAAAGTCACTGTTATAATTGTTTGATGCCTGCAAAGCTTTAATCTCTGTACTGTGCAGAGATGTGGAGCTGCCTGGGTGTTCTGTCTGGAAAACAAGTAACCTCATCCCTTGTTCTCTGCAGCTCCTTCCTGGGTGGGTGACAATGCCTGTCGAAAGGATGCGGATGCGCCCCTGGCTGGAAGAGCAAATCAACTCTAACAGGATACCAGGGCTGAAATGGCTAAATAAGGTAAGGGGGGTGCACGTATGTGTGTGTGTACGTTTGGTCAAGAGGGACTTTATAGCAGTGGCTGAGGTTTGAATAGGTAAATCAGCTCATTCCTTGTTCTCAAAGGGGTGACATGGGGAGGAAGGGCAAAGCTGAATGCTTCCTGCTGAACCTGTTCCTCCTGCCTCTCCTGCCAGATCTGAGGCGTCCTGCTTTGGCCTGTGGATCTGTGGCTCCTTTGAAAGCATTTTCCAACTCTTTGTTGTTGAAGTGAGCATTTCTGGAGACTCCGCTAGGGTTTTTTTTAAGCTGGGAACAGATTGCTCACCAAGCAGCGTCAGAGGGATGTGAACAAAACGCTCTCCTGAGGGGGAAGGCTGTAGTCTGTGTTAGACTCTGGGTTGAAGCAACGATCTCCTCTTTCAGACTTGCATGACTTCTTATACTTTTCAACCTGGGAGAAAATGGGGGAACTTTTCCCCTGTCAGACCCAAACCTAATATTCCTGGTCCTGAGCTCTTACTGAGAGATCGAGACACTTTGAGAGCACAAGCATGGGCTCCAAAATGTCAGTGCCCAATTTGATTTTTTTTAATTGGCTCAATAAAACCAAGGAGTGTATTTGAGACTTTGAACAGTAATAAACCCTGGAAATACTGCATGCATTCTGCAGTATGCAGGAGAGTAATTCACCACACTGAAAAGCATGAAGGAGTTCTGGCTACAGAGTCTACTTTATTATCCGAATGGGTGGAAATGCACAAAATCAGGTGCAGAAACAGGAGCTGCCACTCTGGTTAAAACACTAACCCAGTTAGTCTGGTATCCTCCCTATAGTAGTAGTTGTGGTGCTCAGGTGTTCATTTTTAGAGCTGAAGAATGGCAATTAAGATTACTACTTTTCATTTCAGCTTTCAAAGCTAGAAATGCTTGTGACTATAAAATTATCAGGAGCCCTTTAAATTTCAGCTACAAATTTTGCTTCTCAGGAACTTCCTGCATCAGCGACTCTCAAATGCCGTGGCTGGGTAAATAAATATTGCTTTATCCATTCCCTAGTTAGCTGCCCTGTGAATTTGAGTAGGTCCTTGTTCTTGCATAATGGGGTCACAGCTGAAGAGGAGGAAGAGACCAGTTTTTACTGTTGTCTTTGTAATTTGAGTCCCATGTTCAGGTCCCTATGGATTCTTCTCCTTGAGTATCTCTACCTTGGTGTCAGTTCTCTCCTGCTGACAGTCGATCTCTGCTGTTCTTTGCTGGGCATTCCTGCCCAATCCCGAAATAATTTCTCTGCACTTAGTAGGGCACAGTATTTCAGATTTGAGCATATTACTCTTAAATAGAATGTTGTCATCTCTACGTTATGTTCATGTAACCTTTTTTGGTACACTCCAGGATTGTACTTGCCTCCCTTGCTCTGCAGTGTGAAAATGCTGCCACTGTGCTAAGGGCTTCATTTTTCCAAGTTTAGCCCACCAGCCCATAAAGGCAGTTTGCAATGTGTGTCATGTTGTTCAGTGTTTGCAGCCCTCTGATTGTGTTGTTGCAGTGGTTTCTGCCTTGTGCTTCTGGCGTAAACTGTTTGCATGCAAGAGTCGGTAGGAGATTTTGTCCTTAGAATATTCTATATTGACCAAGGCTTGTCTCACAAATAAAGTATTGTAATTTTTTTTTTTTTTCTAAAACAAAGCTCTGGCTTCTACTAGAAAGAGGATACCAGGCTAAGTGGCCTGCCTTGAGGTTTATTAAACGCTGATTCCCCACTTCTGCCCTGTGATTTGGCATCATTCTGGGTTGCCTTTATTGTACTCAACATTGCACTTCTGAGCATTTCTGTTTAAAAATGTTTAAACATTCATTCCAACAATGAATCATTAAACCAAAAATATTTCTGTTCTTGCTGTAAATCCTGACCGTAAACAAAGCCATGCATGGAATCAATGATAGTGTCATTGGAATCACAGCCCATTCTGTACCCACGGAATTGACTCTGGAGGATGTAGGATTTTGGGATTTGTGTATTTTAATCAGAGTTTGGTAAAGGCAAGTTCACAGTACAGAAAAGGAAGGTGGGTCAGATTAGCAAGAGAGTGGCACTCCTGTGTGGGTGTGTGCATGTGTGTGTGTGTGCATGCACTTTTGCTTTTAAGGAACTAAGATTTACATACTAAAGAAACAATTACCATTCTGAGTTTGTCATTGACTGTCTCTTCTTGGGGAATTTTTCCAGACTGAGAAAGGAATTAAACCTCTCTTGGTTAAAAATGACAAATCAGGTACAGCTGACTTAACGTAATTCCTTCCCCTACTGTCAGTTGATCACATTATTAGGCCTGCTTTGTGTTCCCCTCCAGAAGAGACCCTTCTCTATAGGGCTTAAAAAATAAATACTTGTGTACCTCCCTGGTGAAAATGTTATCCTGCTGAATGACATGAGGGAGGAAGGAATTTCTTTACCTTCCCAGAGAGACAAAACTGGGAGGTGTGAAGGAAATTACATAGTTCAGTAGAGGGCAGAGGTGGTGTGAGGAGGGGGATAATGAGAGGTCAGTGTCCCTCATGGGTCTGGAAAAGGAAATTAGAGTGTAAACATTCAGAGTAGCTGTAACAGGAGTCGAGAGGTAACCTGCTGCTTTTATGAATACTTGGAGTATTACCCTCCAGACAGATGCTGCTATTTGTAATTTGTCCTATGACTTTCTAGCTAATATGTGATTGCATGCTCGTTCACCTGCCTGAAGCATTTTGCAATGCTAGGGTTACAAGCATTCGATACTATTTTCCTCTTCTGATTTCTAAGAATGTGACACCTTTTCCCTTTTGATGTCCCCACTGGAGTTTGTTCACAATTCCTGTTATGCTGCAAAAGTTTTGTGGATTGTGCTTTTGACCTTAGGTGAGGCTCATTTTTTAATAGCAGCAGAAGACTCCTACACAAATATCCAGTGATGGAGTGCTGTACCGGACAGCACATGGTTTTCCAAGTCTAGGGGAAAGCACTGATGAGCCTATTCTTATTAAGATCATTATTAGGGAACATTGACTGAAGAAGGATATAGGTAAATGTTTGATAATGTGTGAAATCAAAAATTAGTATTTAAATAGAAGGCATCTAGATAAACTAGAGCAGAACACAAACCCACATGGTATTGCTGCAAGCAGCAGTCTTGTGGGATTTCAGAGAAGATTAGATATTTGATAGTTGATGAGAAAATCTGTAGTTTCTATATAGGTATGTAAAATTACATATGTATTATAAAATTATAATACATGGATTCAGTGATTTTTTTTATTTAAATTATAATTTGCTATAAGTCTGTGTGCTTCAAGTCATCTGGGATTGGAAAGAACTTTCTGTAATGAACAGAAACACTATAATGAACACTGAGACGGCTGTTGAGAGTGTCCTGGCACCTTCCTTTGAAGCAGTGAGTATGGCTGATGATGACAGGATGCTGTGTCTGGAGTCTTGTTCAGTCTGCTAGTTCCTGTAGAACTTTCTGAATTATATGGAATATGAAATCTGTGGTATAACCTCCGTAGCGTTGTGTAGCATTGTTCAAACCTCTCCCCATTACTAAGCGTGAGATGACTTTTTAATCTGGTCAATTCTTAAAGTTCTTGTTGACAGAAATTTTTTTCTATGGAAGTAAGAATTTTTTTCCATGCTCATTGTAGTCTATGGGAGAGTAGAGGCAAGGAAGCTTTTTCTAGCTCTGATGAATACAATAGTGCTGTGGACCACAGGATAGTGGGGTTGAGGCTTTCTTTAGACCACTTCTACTTGGGGAAAAAGGAGAGCATCTCTGTAGGATGATTTAACTACATAGAGGGGGAAGAATAAGGAAGCAAAAGGCACGTGAGAGAAGTGATGGGAATAGATTAAGAGGAAGGATGAGAGTGTGAGGGTTTGAAGGGGAATGAGGAATGTGTTAAATCTGTGCTTTCACCAAAATTAAAGATGAAGCCAAGTGAGAAGGGAAGAATGCAATTCGGAACAAGTGAATGAATGTAAATGAGAGAAAGGATTGAAGACAAGAGTTGAAGGACGATACAAAATGCAGGCTCAAAAAAGAAAAGATCACATGGTAAGGAAGGGAAATAAACCTAACCTTGACAGTAGTGAAACGTTAACCAGACAGACAAGGAAGAAAAATGGTTATTGGAGGAAGGGGAAAGGGCAAAGAATTTATCTCACCCGACTGCAGACATCTACAATGCAGTCATTTAAATGGGAGCTGCCTGTCTAGAGTTGTTTGTAGTCAATGGAGGGAAATAGGCTCTTTTAGGGTGTAATTCAGTTGATGTAGCACGGGTGGCCACCTCAGGAGGAGGGTGCATTTTGCCCTGGAAGTGCTTTTCTCTTCACAGACTGAGAAGTGGATCTAAATGTATAGTGGCAGTGTTTATAGTGCAAGATGTCTTCATGTGAAGCCAGATAAGATGTATTTCCCCCAATAGGGGAGAAAAAACAGGTGTTCTGGAACAAACTCCTTTTGTATGGCTTTGCAGAAATGAGCGTGAAGAGTTCTGAAGCAGCCCTGTAGGTCATCAGCACATAGGAATTTGTTCCCGTGTTGTATGACATAAAAGCACATCTGACACAGCATCCATCTGGCCCAGTATCCTATGTGCTAAGTGCTTGTGGAAGGAGTATAGAGAACATGCTGTCCAAGTTCTGAAGGCCATTGGGCTTCCAGAGCTTGAGCTGCATCCCAAAACTATGATCTTTAATAGTCACCAGAGTACTGCCTTCCATGAGTTTTTCTGATCCCTTTGGGAATCAGTTTATACTTCTGCCACATAAGGCATACCCTCGTTTAACTACATGTTGTGTGTTAAAAAAATAATTTTAAAAATGCCTTCCTTTGGATTGCTTTAAATGCACTTCTCTTTGGCCTAAAGTTTCTAAACTAAAATACATTCAACTATCTTCAGTGCCACCCCTTCACATGGGTGTCTTGTATTTTTTATCCCCACTGGAGAGATGTCTACTGTTGGTATATTCATATGTCCATTTGCTTGGCATATAAATTTGAGAGATCCCTTTCCTTTACCATGCTAGTATTTTACTGGCTGAAATTCTAAATCCCTTGAATTTGCTCTGTTCCTAGGGTTGTTTAGTTTAATACCCAATTTTTCTAATCATAAAAGTGTCTGTGCTGCCAAAACTAGCCTTCATTTGAATGTTTAGAAATGTGTAGCACTGCATGTTTTATCCATGTGTCAGCTTGGAAAGCTGCCAGGCTCATCGTCCGTGAAGGGGCTTCTGAGTATTTCATATACTTAGGGCTGTATTCTGCTTTCAGTGACGCCAGTGGATATTTTCCTGTTGAGTTCAGTGACAGCAGCACTGGGTTAGAAGGAACCATAACACTTGCCAATGCTGGAACTTGCTTTTAAATAAGTGACTTAAAGTCATCAGAGGATCCCTCAAGTCAATCAGTGTCAGCATTTCCTGTTTGTTTTCCCTTCCAGGAGAAGAAGATTTTTCAGATTCCCTGGATGCATGCTGCAAGACATGGGTGGGATGTTGAAAAAGATGCTCCCTTATTTAGAAACTGGGCAATTCACACAGGTATTGGAACTCTCCTGTAGGACAGATTGTCACATTGTTTTCCCTTTTAAAGTTACATTTTCCTTCTTTCTTGTCTTTGTTTTTACTCACACAGAAAGTGGATTTAAGTTTCTAGATTTGTGGGAGGATAAGTGCTTTTTTCAAGGCCTGTGATACTTTCCAGCTTTATTGAAGTACCATAACTCATTTGCATTGAGGAACACAGTAAAACTTAATTGATTTAAACGTTAACAAGATTGGGTTCAAAATTGTCGGGAGTAGAGCACAGTCAGCACTTTGTAGACTTGGGCCCTTAGGCTTTTTATGCCTTTCTGTTGATTTGAGCCAGACATAATAAAGGTAAATGCTGTGCAAGCTTTTCCACATTGTTGTGGAGTCACATCTGATCTGCAGTGCCCTGGGTCTTTCTTGAGCAGAAACTGTTCATCATGTGTTCTAGAAATGTGCGTGGGAATGAGATCACAACACTCTCCTGCAACCTCAGCTAATGTTTGAATGCTTGTCATGGGAACCGAAGGCTGATACCTTGAAGTTAACTTACGGTGTTATTAATTCGCCTTAGGTTTTCAATTGCACGTTGTGTGTGCCTAACTTTCTTTTCTTGCTTAGGAAAGTACCAGTCAGGAGTAGATAAACCCGATCCAAAGACGTGGAAGGCAAACTTCCGTTGTGCTATGAACTCCCTGCCCGACATAGAAGAAGTGAAGGACAAAAGTATAAAGAAAGGAAACAATGCCTTCAGGGTATACCGGATGCTGCCATTATCTGAAAGACCTTCCAAAAAAGGTAGAGGGGAGAGTTTGTCAATATGAAAATGGTGTTGGGGGCTTTGTTACTATTTTGGGGCCCACAAAATGTGCCGGTTCTGCTTCTGCTGTGAAGCTGGATGTTTTTATCCAGATGTTCCCCAGAACTTAGCAATAGCTGTGTGGAAGATGGACTACATTCAGTCATGAGAAAAAGCCACTTGGAGAGAGGATCAACAAGATGCAATGTGTCCAAACTGGTGATGTGTGTAAATTGTGTTCTGTTAAAGCTGATAGAGTTGTGTTCAGATGGTAGTCCCAGGTCTCCTTCAGTCAAGGAAGATGATTAGGGGAATATTAGAAAACAATGCATTTAACTCAGTAGGGCTCATTCAGAGTACGGTGGCAGACATTTTGGTATCTTTTTTCAAGGAAGGGTAGAAATAAACTGGCGCTTTGTTGAGCTGAGTGGGAGCATTGCACTCTCTGCTCAGAACATTAAACCGTGAAACCACTTTGTTAGTTACGTAGCTACACTAGGCCATGAAAAACCAGCCCCCACAGCATGATAATGGTGAAATCGGAAACTTATGTTTGAATCCGCAATTTTAGGGATTAGGTCTCCCACCTGTCAGGAGAGGACCTAACCACCATGTCAATCTCATGGGTATTTGGTTTCTTATGGAGTAGAAACATAGGCTTCTTTATGACTCCTTGATGTCCTTACGGCTTTGTTACTGGTTTATGGAGTAGACAATGGCTTCCTTAGTCCTCTGGTATCCTCTAGTGTCTAGAATTTTTGGACAAAAAATAACCTGCAAACCAAACACACAGTGTTCCTCTAAAATCCAGTTCAGTTCACCTGTAGCTCAGTTTGCTATTTCTTAAATTGAGAAGTGAAAGGCACATCTTCAGTTTAAGGTCAGTGTGTTTGGAAATTATGAACTCTGGCATTTTTGGTGCAGAATCATAGTATGGACAGGAGATCAATCTGCAAAAGGTAGCACATTATCTTTGAAACTGTTTCCAGTGTCTTGTCAATGGTGTATTTTTTATGTTCAGGCATATTTCCCTGAACCATAACCTGTCCCATTGTGGTAGATTCATTTCATAGCTGTAGGAACTAGAAAAGTTCATCATGAAAGCTGAGATTCTGGAGATGGGGGGCTGTTGCAGGAGAGGATTCTGCAGCTAGTCCAGTTACAGTAAAACTCTTGACATATTTTGGGCCCTGTGTATATTCCCACATGCCCTTTCTGCGTGGCACATGGTTAAATTTGTGTGTGAGTGAGAGCAAAAGAATTTGGCTGCTAACATTTCTAATTCTCGGTGCTATCTTGTAGTACAGATGGGAGAAATTCCTGGGACACGTCTGTGCAAACAGTGGGGTAGAGCTGAAATTGCACCAGCAAGTCTGAGCTTTCACATCAGGGTCTTGTCAGGTCAGAGCAGGGGCAGCAACACTGGGGTCTGCCAAGGCACACGACATATTCTGAGGGTCATGTGCTGTGTGGTTTTCTGGATTCTCAACTCCAGCATGATTGTGTATCCACTTTTGCATGAATTATAATATATATTTCCCCCCTCAGGTTGCAACTGTTCAGAAAAATATTTTCTGAAGTTTATTGTGGTCTCTTTTCATGTTAAATCGATGAACAATCTCCCTTTTTCTATAGCTACAGTGAGAGTGTCACGGATATGATGAGACATACATTTTGATTTTTTTCCCTTTAAGAATATTTTTCTCCCCCTTCTTTTTTTCAACAGACCTTATTTATTGCTTAGTTTGTCACTCTTCCATATTTATCACCTTGATTTTTTGACTGCAATTGTTTTCGTCAGTCTCACCATGGTTCTTTTTTGTAGCCCTTAAATAACAAAACAGAAAGCCAGAGAGTTCAAGGTGAATTTTTGACTGCCCTGGCCTTAAGGGGGGTTTAAAATTAGGCAAAATGTGTTCTCCCTTCCTAGGAGGTACTACCATTTTAAGGCATGTTTTGGGGCTATTTGTTGATGAATATAGAAAGTGTAAGGATAACTCATGGCACACAGGACTTTAAGAAATCTTCCTTCTGTTGTTGCAGGAAAAAAAATGAAGTCCGAGAAGGATGACAAATTCAAACAAATTAAGGTAAGAAGTGGCTGTTTAATAGTGTGAGAGCTTGTGAAAACAATCTGTTGCAATTTTTTTTAATAGCCCCAATAGTATATTGTGGTGGATATTTGCAAATCTCTCATGCTTGTGGTTTGGTTAAGTAGCTACAGTTACATGCGATGTTTGTTGTTTTTTTTTAAAAAAGTGAAGGCTGTTAGAGCCTTGACTGACGTCATCAGTTGACATAGGCCTGTGTTACAATGCCTGGAGGTTGGAAAACTGGCAGCCTCGGCAATACATTTGCCATTTGTTTGTCTGTGAAAGTAGAAGTATGGTAGTTACGGAAGGAATGCTTCTGAACAACAGAGTTACCGTTTGTTAGCAATTAATTTCTGTGTGTAAGGCATTGGAAATTCATTGTTGTTTAGTCAAGGGCAAGAAGTTCTGTTAGAGCTGCACCTTCTGCTCATGTTTTGTCAGTTAAAGGACCTCAGTTGTAAAGCTCCTCAGTCAGTGCTTGAGATTTCTGCTTGTTCAGGGCATGGATCCAGACTGATGTTAGCTTTCCCTGCAAAGCATGGTGTTTCCTAGATTTCGCACTTCTGCCAAGCGCTTCTATGAGGTGGCCAGTATTACACACCACCAGGATTTGATCCGTCTTTGATTTTTTCAAAAAGCAAATCACAAAGGTTTCAGACTTTCAGCCTTCAGTAACGTTGGTGTTCTTGGGTTGCACGTAGCAGCCATGTCTGCAGCAGAAGGGCAGCTCAGTTGCCTGCTGCTTGCTTGTGAAGGGCTGTGCCACCCGCGCCTGGGTGCAGGTTCTGCACCCACTGGCCAGGGAATGCTCTGGGCCAGGTGAACCCAGAGGCCTGGGAAAACTCCTCCATTGAAATCAGGTTTGGAAGGCAGACACTGTCCTGGAAGTTGTGACTTGTGGACTTATATGTCAGAATACTGTGATTTTTAAATTGTCTTAAAGTAACCACTTTTTAACCATCCTATCTGGATCATGCAGCCGTGTGTGCTTGTTATAACATGACTCTGATGGTAGCCTGTGTTCAGAGGGAGTCAGTAAACTCCTTCGGTCAGAACAGAGCAGCCTGTGGTGCCTACCAAAGCTGGCAGCAGTACTTTGTCATTCCCCTCCTTCACAGTCTTTTAGTTAAAATATTATATGCCTGAAAAGCTGTAGAGGTGCTTGAACAATCCCATCCTGTCCATTAATATTAATCTCACAAATAGGCATTGCTGAGGGAGTCCCAGTGATGTCTGTCAGATTAGTACATGTGGCGTTATGCCTGGGAGTAGGTGCCGGCAGGGAGCATTTTCCTCCAGCTCAGTTGTCCTGAGCTGTGCAGAAGCATGCGGCCAGGCATCCCAGGACAGTGAGCTGAATTGGCTATGCCTCCAGCACATACACCTACTAGCAATAACTACTACAAGCATATGGTTCATCAGCCACCAACTATGCCACTTAGCTCTTATAGGCTTTGAGCTGGGGCCAGGTAGTACTCCTGTCTGTTGCCCCTTATTCTGACAAATGCATACACAAGCTGACCTCCAGATATGCCTGGATTTTAAAATAGATGCTCCTTCCAGTCTTAGACTGAGTATTGAATGTTGAAGAGTATAATAGCAGAGAAGGGTGCTGGATGAATTAGTGCAAATGCACATTTCTGAGCATTGAAAGCTGCTTATAATTGCTTTGCTCGGTGATGTGAATTCCTGAGATCTGAGATGCGTGTTTTGCATTGAATGCCTTGCAGTTACCCTGAAATCCTCTCTTTAGTGGAGGTGAGTGGGAGGCTGCTCCATGATCTGCCTGGTAGCTGCAATGGGGTAATATCAGCAGAGCAAGCAGCTGAGGGTCTGATTGCAGATCTACGAAGGGACTTCAGTGTACCAAGAGTCTCACATTGAGCCCTCCCACTGCTGGACCCTGTGGGCACCCATAGCAACTGCTGGTGGGGGTGAAGAGCCCTGCCAGACCTTGCTGAGTGCTCGGGGCATTCACTGCTTGTCCCCATGAATGTGAGAGACCTTGGCCTTAGCAAATACCTGCTCTGCTCTAGGCAAGGGGGACTGCAAGCAGGTCTCCCACCTTGCAGATAGGTCTCCTACCACTGGGCTTTTGGGCAAACGGAGTCTCTCCATTAGAAAATGAATTCTCAGCAATGGGAGGAAGCCGTAAGTGTCTGAGTAGCCTGGATAAAAATAGGCTCTTTCATTTGAAAGAAAGGACTGAACTGCCTGCCTGAGGCTTTATTTCTACCTTATCCTAGATGTAACCTTTTGACTATGCATGCAGCTCCCTGTTGAGACATTTTTTAAATCTAAGTGACACCTTTCCCCATGCATTTAGCTTAGGCTTAGACGTCTGGACACTGAAAATTTAGGTGAGTTAACACCAAGTGTGCCAGTGTCCAAGGCCCTTTGTGGATCTGGCACCATCACCCGAGTTCCATGATGCATATTTGTTTCTGCAGCTCAAGAGAGGCTACTAAATAAAATTCTCTGTAACCAAGCCTCAGTAAAGCTGAGCAAGGTGCTGTGTGTGCAGCGTTACCATGGGGGCTTCTGTATTTGCTGAGGCACTGCACAACACCAGAAGCTCAGGGCTCCAGTGTGTAGCCCTAATCTGTCTCTGCAGTCATGATCCTCAATGGATCAATAGCAGCTAATTTTGTCTTTTCCAGCTCTCCAGGTCTTTGACCTGTGGGTTGACACAACCAGTGCAGCTCATCAAAGGCCATTAACACTAACTTTGCACCCTTCTGATGTACACAGGGGTCTTGGGACAGGGTGCATGTTTGCCTTGTTTAATGGCTAAGAAGGTGTGGAAGTGACAGGTCTCTTTGAGTGGATCACAATCATAGCATATGTCATCCACAAAAAAATGGCGACAGTGTGACAGGTAGTTTTTGTCCCCATGATAACAGTTCCTACAGTTAGTACTGTGAAGGGCTGGCGCCACAAGTCTTAAGGCTCACCTTGCCCTTGCTGAAATGCTTTAGAGCAGTGAAAATGGGCATGGGGTGACATCAAATCCAACTGGCAGCTCTGCACCTCTCTGCAGATGTCTCTGGGTCAGCAGTGAGGTAGAACTTCTCTCACAGGGCTGGCATGGCCAGCCCAGAGTAGGAGCAGAAGACTTTAGACTTTGAAACCAATAACCCTGTAAGGGAGCCAATACCAGGAAGGAGGTTGGACCTGTAGATAATGCTTTAAATGTGTTTATAGCTTTTTAAAGAAATCCTGAGTTTATGGAATTAAACTTTTTGGTGTCTGTTCTGAAGGGAGCTTTTTAGATTCCCACTCGAGTGTACCAGACCTAGAGAGATGCATCTTGTGGAAAGCTCAGTCTATGTAGAACAGGTGGTGTTTTCCCAACGCTATTGCCCTGTGGTAATGTTTATGATGTGATCTAAAGGCTGTATTTAGTGTAAACACTTCGGTTCGCTTTCAGGCTTGCTGCAGAGAAAAATTAAAGCTAGAATTTAGTAATTGCTGTACAGAAGCTAAGGCTTCTTTCAGAGAGCGCTAAGGCATACAGCATGTTTGGAAGGGAATGAGGATGAATATTAAATAGAGTACCGTTTTAAATCAGTGTTTCTTCCTTGTTTGTTCCAAATGTTAATCTCTAGTAAATAGCAGACTAATTTTTTGGTCTCTGAAGGCTCACTCTAAATCTGAAAATTAAAAATAGCTTTTGTTTCAAAGCAAAAGATTTGGAAATGGAGTAGACTCTGGCTTCTTCTCAGAGAATCAAAATATTCACTCTAAGATCGTGTCTAGCAGAGAGCAGGGTGTATATGGCAGGCAGAAGCAATATGATTTATTACAGTCTCAGATCAAAGAGATGAACTCAGTCCAGGCTCCTAAAATAAATCAAACCTGACCCAACTGTACTGTTTTCATTCTAGCAAGAGCCAGTTGAATCATCTTTTGGGATTAATGGGCTAAATGATGTCACTTCTGACTATTTCCTGTCCTCCACTATAAAAAATGAAGTTGACAGTACAGTGAACTTTGTAGGTAAGTACTCCTATGCTTTTCTTATATGCTAAGCATACAGGTGACTTCAAAAAACCTTTTGACTCTGCCAAACTCAGCTTTCCATCAGCATTTTCCACTTAAGAGAACGCCAAGGTTGCAGTCAGGTTGACCCATTTTTCACTAACCCAAGCCACGTGAGGTCCTGGTTGCAGCTCAGTCCCGCCACCTTGCAGAGACAGCAAGCAGCACTGTGGCAGTGTGGTGGTGCCTGTGAGAGTAAAGCACTTACAGACATGCTCAGGTGGCTTCTCCTGACATGAACTTACTCCAGAGGGTAGTCCTCAGCTATGAGGAGACTGTAGCCAGTGTCACATGGGAGTTAAACTGCAGTCAGGTGGTAGTTTCCCATTGCTCAGAGCAGAGGTTTATATAGCATACCATTTTATTTGGGAGTTTAAACCTGCAGATGAAATGGAGGAACTTGGTTCCTTTTACTGGCATCTCAGTAGCAGTTTGTTCTTAACATCACTGAGTTAACAACAAGGATCAGTGAAGAAACTGGTACATTAGGAATTAGCTGTCACCTCAGCATGTGAATAATTGGTTCTCGGCAGAATAATTGAGCTGGTTTTTGACAGCTCTTTTTTGGCTGAGGTTGTCACTGCAGCAAGGGCTCTTAGAAATGTGACCCATATACCATTTTGTCTAGAATTCCACTTTTATATATGATGAAAAAGTGTTTGAAAGATACGTTAGTCTTCTGCTGGGAGAGATGGCAGAAATTACGTGCAGTGACACTATGCAGGGCTTTGCATAGTCATTCTCCTCAAGTACTTCTGTGGCTGAGGAGTCTGTTAGTATTTTTTCCTCTTTTTATGGCAGTCCATTTAACCAGCTGTTGCTTTGTAAGAGTGTTAGAACATGATTGTTGCTCCTACTATTACAGAGGGTTTTATAACTTGAAGGAATAGCACTGTAGTGCTATTAATGCTTCCTGTTTACTGACTGACTCATAAACAAATCTGAAACACCCCAAGGCCAATATGCAGTCCAGGGAAAGAAGCTTCATCCACTTTTGCTTTGTTTTACAGTCTTAAAGTCAAACAGAGATCAATTAACAGCAGTCTTTGGAATGTCCCCAAAATCCTCAAAGAGGGTAATTTTGCTGCAAACATCTCAGTTTTCTACAGTGCAGTGTATCCTGAACTCCTGTTTGAGGTTATGATGAGGTGAATGCATGTTGCACATTAGAAGATCTCAATAATTTACAGGATAGGACCCATAGTTGCAACATCAACATCTAAGAATCGTCAAAGGTCTGTCGTGGTAACCAAGTAAGAGGTTCAGAGGAACAGACTGAATTTGCACCTTAAGGGCTTTATTTTTTCTCTGGACTCACAGAATCCATTTTCAGGGGTAGGACAGCAAGGCTCGGGTGGGTATCTCATCCAGTGTTGTTTAATTAATGGCTTGTGAAATGTGCTGCTTATTCAGACTGGAGAGAGAAGTCCTTATTTAGAACTGCAAGCAGGATTGTAATGTAAAGTGGGGGAAAACAGTAAAATAGATCTTTTCTGCAGGAAGGAGGGAAGTCAGCTGGAGGGGAGGAAAGACAAACGGCACCTTCAGTGTTGCTGACATACGTGCAGCTCGCGGGAAATTTGTGGCATATTGCCCAACTAAGCAGTAATTTTTGCTGTGCAAGTTAATCTCTCAGGGTGGGAAAGAATTCATCAGGTATTAAGGAGAGAGATAAAACACTGCAGATGGCCTGCTTGTACCCTGACAGGGTTGCACAATACTGGTTTCTCCCAGATAAAAATTAACTCTGTTGTGTGTGTTCTTGCCCCCCACCCCCCCGCCACTCAATAAAAAGCTACTTGTTTCAGAACCAGGAAAGGTGAAATACCGTTGAAATGAAATATCTGGAATGAAATCTTATAATTGTAGTGATTCAACTGAAAAAAAAAAAAGACTATCCAGAATGTATGTAATTTTCTTTATGCTGGAATTGTCTCATAAAATACACATCTAGGTTTGGGGGATTTTCCAGTGGTTATCTGGCTCTTCACAAAGCAAAATGATATGCAGCTTTTCCCTGAGAGAAAAACCTGTCACTTTTCTTTTTCAAAAAGTTGTGTTCTAGCCTTGTCTAAAGATAGAAGACAGGAATGGATTGTGTATATATACATGTGCATTCATGTATATTTATCTTAGTTCATCCAGCAATAGATGCTATCTTTTGCCTTTTTTAAACTTAATAATTAGAGTACTTAGGTCACTTAACAGAAGAATTTCAAGATCTACTGTCTTTCATTGCCTACATGTTTTTCCCATCATGGGTCTAGAAAAAAATGTACTGTCTGAATTTCTAACAACACAGTACCACGTTTGTACAGAATTTGTCCATATGAAGATTGTTCCTTTATGTTCCAGTAAAAATATCTATAGTTCTTCCCTTTCTCTTGGACACCTGTGGATTCAGGTTAGCTATCCCTCTAAGACAACTCCATCCCTGGGTGCTCTTCCCATCTAGCTAGTGGCTTTCACTCCATGCTGGATAAATGCAGTTGTCATGTGTTCATACTGCTGGGATCGATAGGGGAATTGTACAAGACAGAGGGAGCTGTCTCAAGCAGCTCCAGAGGAGTGAGATTTTGGCTTTCACCATACTTTTCCTTTGCTCAGTAACTTCCTGGTACCTTGGTTTATTTCCCTGTTTCAAAAGGGTGTTGTGTAGTGCAATTGATGTCTGCAAAGCATTTCATGACAGTTGCAAAGCATCCATGGTGCCTTCACTTTGTAGAAATAAATAATGTTCCTTTGGTATTAAATATCACATGTCTAGAGCAATAGGAAAACCCTCTGTTAATAACTAACCAGATTGTAGCTTTCTGTCACAGACCATGGGGATCACAGACTACAGGTACAACTGTGGTTTTCTGCATACCATCAATGACATTACAAGGAACAGTGAGAATAAGCGTCTAGTCGGAGGAGAAATTTTCCACAGATTCATGTCGTGTATAAATCAGAGTCCCACCATGTTTTACATGACCACGTGGCCAGTTTTCTGCATGCCAATTCTGGTCTTCTGGTACCTCATGTGCATGAGAGCATCCAGAGGCCATGGGATGTTGGCAGCTTGCTGGGTAAGGATGCTTTCTCAGATTAGGAGAGATTGCTGTGGTCCGTATGTCCTGGTGAGACCACATTTCTGTGTGGAGGAGCATGGCAGTGGTTTTCCCTCGGAAAGCCTCTGGACAGCTGGTATGTCAGGGAGGGCTCAAGGATGTTACTTGTGAGAAACAGGGGAGAGTTAGGCATTTTCAGTTGTCACAAGTGAGGAAAAAAATGTCTCTGAAGGTGATGGAAACCAAATAAATCACAGTTCCTTTAGAAGTCCCACCGAAAGCAGGTGGTGGGTGTGGAAGAAAGTGCTGAGACAGTATTGAAGACTCAGTCAAATACCAAGCAGGCTCCAAGGACAGGCTGTTGGAGATCCAGCAGGGCTGAGGTGTTATGACTAATAAATTTTTTATTTCTAACCCCAAGTTGTAGGACAGCCGCACCTTGATGGCAGCAGTGAGGAGCAGGTGATAGTTGCCAATCCTCCTGATGTTTGCCAGGTAGTAGAGGTGACAACAGAAAGCGACGAACAGCCCCTCAGCATGAGCCAGCTGTACCCCCTACAGATCTCCCCTGTCTCATCCTATGCAGGTAAGCATTCTGGCATTTCTTTACACTCTTTTTACACTGGGGGAAAGGGGGCTCTTCTGGGGTAGCTGGCAAAGATCCAGAAATGTCTATTCGACTGCCTTCTACATTTTTAATGAAACTCAAAAACTCACAATCCTCTACACATTTCACCTTGGGAAACAACTTGGCAGATCTGAGGTTGGAAATGTAAGCTGCAGATTTTAGCCTGTGACTAATGGAAAAAGAACCTTTTTAGATGTAATGCAGAGAGGTCTTTTCATCTTTTATTAGAGGGGCATTTTCAGTGGTACAAATGATGTGCTGCAAATACAGTGTGTGCCCTTTGCCCCCTGACTTACTAAACATTAAAGGTCTTCTCTGCTATATGTTTCCTCAGTGCCTAGTACAATGGGCACAGTGTGCTAAGGGCTGCACTAATAGTATATAATGCAGACGTGAAGCTGAGGGCCCTGGGGGAGTAGATCTGTCTTGTTACACATACTCTGCAGACTAGAACAGTCATGTAGCAACTGATAACAAGTGGTCCTGCAAGCAGCAGAGCTGTGGAGGTCTGGCTTCCAACGTCTGTGTCCCATCTGGATTGTCTTGATATCTAAAAAGGGGTGAGATAACAAGCTTTTCCTTGAGTCAGGGTGCTAATGGTTTCTCTGTTTTTGTCTGGCCCCTTATTTTCATAAAACTGGTAGGAAGTCAAGAGTCTTTGGCATTCATTTATCCCTTATCCAAGTCTGACAGCGTGTTCAGAAGTTGTTAGGGGAGAACAGACACAAATGCATACATGGGCATGCTATATAGAGTCCCTACAATCACACAAGCCTTATTTCCTTAGGAAGCAGGGAAAAGCCACATTTGAAAGTAGAAAAAGTTTCAGATCCAACCTGTCCTTCCTTTTTCAATGTGTTGCTAACTTGCAAGCCTCAAGAGACTAGGTAGAAACACAAATGTCATCTTTTTAGGCAAACTTAAGTATTAATTGTTCCCCATGCAATTTATTAGTTTACACATGGTTTTGCCTTTGACTCATTAGGCTGAAATTACTTCCAGAAACATTTTTATAAAATATGTATTTAGTAATTTTTATCTTTGGGTCTGAGTGAATAGTACAATGTTCTTTTGAACAGCCTCCAATGTTAGTCTCACACATGTTGATAAACGACTATGCTTCCCAATGTGTTTAGTCTGTAATGGCCAAAGCATTTAGAAGGGCTTTGCAAAGTGTAAGGCAGGGGGATGAGGGTGCCTTAACTTATTAGCAGCTGAGAGATGGGGCCTTTGAAACATTTGTCCTCTTTCCAAATGCTTCTTGCAGAACTTTTCCTGTCTCTGTGAACACGACAATAATGCTTTCTTTTAACCTCAGCTATAGGATCTAAGTTCTTGGAATGCAAACAAAAGTCACTGTCTTGGTCTGGAAGTCATGGTGGTTGCTTGGGCTGGGACGATAGAGGGGGATGGTCTGGTGACAGCGGAACCACCCTGACATGAGCAAGTCATAAGTTACCTCCCCTAAAGTCAGTGCAACAAGCCTGCATAAGGAGAATGAGGCATGACTGAAGTACTTCTGTTATCCCCTTATGTTGTCTTAGTATCCTGGTGGCCTTCAGCTGTCCTAACTTATACCAGGACCTGCTAGCCCATAACTCAGATAACACAGAGATGATTTCATGGCACTGAATGCATCTCAAGGCAGCTCTTGATGATCCTGGTTACTCTAGCTAGAGGCCAGTAAGAAGTGCGGTACTGCAAAGGTCTGTCCTGGGACAGGTCCTGTTTAATAGATCAATGAGCAGAAGAAGTGTTCACACACTTGTGAAGTTTGCAGGTGACACCAAATAGGGGACACCAGTCGATATGATTGAGGGCAGGGCCACCATCCTGAGGGACCTGAAGAGACTGCAGGAATGGGCTGACAGAAACCTTACGAAATTCAGCAAGGACAGCTGCCATGTCCTGTGCCTGGGAAGAAAGAGCCCTTTGAAGCGATAGAGGCTGGGGCAGATGGGTTGGGGAGCAGGTCTGCAAAAAGGCAGGTGGGCAGTGAGCTGAATGTGAGACAGCAGAGCGCCCTGGCCACAGAGAAGGCCACCAGCTCTCAGGAGCATGACCAGTAGATCTAGGGAAGTGATTATCCCCCTCTACCCAGCACTAGTTACACTACTTCTGGAGTGTTGAGTCCAGTCTTGAGCCCCCGCCAGTCCAAGAAAGGTACAGATAGATGGGAGCAAGTGCAGGGAAGGACTACCAGGATGATCAAGGGCTGGAGCACTCACTCTGTGAGGAGATATTGAGGGACTGGGGCTTGTTCAGTCTGGAGAGGAGATTGCTTTGAGGACCTCATAGCCACCTGCCCCTACCTGCAGGGATGTTATTGAGAAGGCAGAGCCAGACTATTCACAGTGGTGTGTGGTGGGAGGATGAGAAACAGCGGGCATAAATTGAAACAAGAGAACTCGATCCAGCTGGATATAAGAAAAAATGTCACCTTTTTTACCACAAGGGCAGTCAGGCAGTGAAGCAGGATGCCCAGAAAGGTTGTGCTGCCTCCATCCTTGGAGGTTTTCAACATCTGACTGGATAAGGCCCTGAGCAACCAGATCCAGTCCTGTAGTTGGCCCTGCTTTGAGCTAGAGGTTGGGCCTCCTGAGGTCCTTTACAACCTAAATTGTTCTATGAACCTCTGTTTTTTTAAAGCATGCATTTGCCCTTGAGGGAGGAGTGAGGACAGGGGTCTGTGATTTGTTAGAACCTTGAAACTTGGTGGACACTCTTGTGACTATTTGTGTCTTTGTCTTGCTCCACACAAACCTATACAGGAGAACCACAGGAGGTCTAGCCCTGTGCTCATGGTTTTGCTGGGTAGAGCTGCCTGCTGTCAGGTGCTATGACTGAATGGCAGGAAAGAGTATGACCATAACAGCTGTGCAGAAACAGTTAGTTTAGCTCTTCTGAAACAACCAACAAAAAAAAAGTAGCCTAAGGTATCAGCTGTCCTACATAAATCTGTTTTATTTCAAAACTCTAGTTCCTTTCTGAGGTTACCAAGGCAAATAATGTGAGTGGCCCTTGTGAGTTTTCTCATATTTCCACTGATGTCCATGAAATCCATTTTTTTAATACTGAGGCTGTTGTCAACCTCCTCTTGTGTTCAACACTGATTCAAATAACCTTCTTGATTGAAATAACCTCTCTAACTTTCCATGCCCGAGTGGCTAGCTTCCCTGGCTTTGCTAACTATAATGCTATCTCTTGCTCAGCATTTTGTTATGTATAAACACTGAGGATGGATTCCTTTTCAGCTGCATCACTCTTTTTTTGTTGCCACATGTTTCTTCACGTCAAGGAATATCTGTTTCTTGTCTCTATGTGGATTCCTCCTATTGATTCTATCTCTGGGACCATTTTTCTTTTGCACAGATTAATTTCTGCCTCTCCTCCCCCTAGTATGGCTTAATTAGCCAGCTTAATCATGTTGGCACATCTCTCTTTACCTGGGCCGGTGAATGAGAAGCCCTGCAGAGTGTTAACTTCACAGGGCTTCACAGTTAAATTTAATGTTTCAGACTGCTCCTCTGCTTACTGCATGTTGTGGTAGAAACTCTGGCGTAGGGGAAGTGCTGGTTTTGGCAGTAGTAGTCTGGAGTAGCTGAGCTGCTGCTTCCTTGCCTCAGAAGGACTTTGGGTGCAGTTTAGATCCTGGGGCCTGAAAGAGCAATTCAGACTATTGATTTACAGCCCTCTGCCTAAACCTAATGCTTAGCCAAGCCTCGAGAGAAGGGGAAGGTGCTGCCAGTCTCTGAAGACGTGCAGGGGCATGATCCACAAGGCACAGTCTGTGCACCCTTAGCACTCATGTTATGTCTGGTGCAGAGCACGAGGTTGCTCTCAGGGAAGGCAGGATTGTGCTTTATGGTCACAAGGGTGCAGGGGCTGTGCAGAGCTGTCTGCATGGGCTAAAATGTGTAACACAGAGCAGAGAGTGGAAACTGGGACTTGAGAGCTCCCTTGCCTGCTACAATAACTCATCACATTGTTCCTTCAACTCTGTAATTTCTGTCTTCCCATTGGTTTAGGGCGTGGACGAGCCCTCTCTGCTCAGCCCTGGTGGTGGGGTTGGAGAAAGACCTCTTCCAAATGCTGTTGGTAGCCTGATAGATGCCTAGGCTGATAGATGGCTCCCAGGAAACAAGACAGTGGTTCAAAACCCCACGAGCTGAAGGGGATCAGGCCTCTGCTTTTCTGGGTGAGGGTCTGGACACTGGGCAGCTGTGCAGAAGGAAGCAGTCATCACTGTAGACCGATCCTGAAAAGAGGGGTTTATTCCCTGTCTCAGATGTGTCTGAGGCACAGCACTCTCAATCAGCCCATGGGCTAGGAGCCTGACCCTGAGACACTGGGAGATCTGTGCTCAGACAGATGTGGGCTTGAAAATACAGTCAAAATTCCTGGATTTCAGGCTCTCCTGCAAGGGAGGGATGCAGCTGCAGGAGGATGGCCATCCTGCTGGAGCTGCAGCCCTGTGTTTGTGCTCTGGTTGAAGTGATGAGGGTGAGGGAGGCTGTGTGTGGTGGGGGAAGGTGATGGGGCTGCAGATAGTAGCATTGCTACTTGCTTCAGTGGTGGGTGAAGGATTGAGAAAGTGTTGGGGGCGGGGGGGAGTGCTGGGCACGGGTGGCAAAAGTGAAACAGGAGCAAAGTATAACAACAGTAATAAAGTGCCAGAAGTGACAGCAAGCCCTTGAGGCGGCAGGCTGAGATAACAGTTCATGAAACAAAAACACACTTATCTCCTCTGGGGTGGAGTTGTTATTGCTTTTGCAGGGAGATAAAAATAAGGATTTGGACAGGACTTTGCTCTTTGCCAGGCCTGGAGCTGCCAAGAGAGGGCAAGGGAGAGGGGGCATTCCCTGCTTGCGGGAGGCTCTTCCCTCTGCCCAGAAAACACAAATCTACTTCTGCCCTCTCCGTTGCTGTTTTTTCCAGGGTACAGCCATTTTTACTGTGATAATCATGTGAATTTACCCCAGTTGTTCAGTGCAGCTGTGCTGTCTAGCCCTTGGATTGCTCTTGCTGTGGCAGGGGGTCCATGCCTCTCTGTTGTTTCCTGGTTGTTTGGCTTGATTCTGTTTGTTACCACTTGTTGGAAGCAAATCAGGCCTCTTGAGCTGGATTTTGCTACTGTAGACAGAATAGCATGAGTTTCATTTTTGTTTCTGTTTTGTTTGACAGAAAGTGAAACGACCGACAGTGTTCCAAGCGATGAAGAAAATGCAGAGGTAAGTGTTTTCTGATTTTTTCGCACTTTGGAGCAAGGTCTCAAGAACAATGTCCTGAGGTATTCTTTCCCCTTCTCTGTTTGCAACTCTCTCTACCAGTAAAGAATTCATTTTAATAATAGCTGGGGGAGAAAAACAAACCAGGACGATTCAAGGAAGACAGACATTTGGATGATTGTCGCAGAACGGATATCTCTACAAGTTCTTTCCTCCTCATCTGTCCAAACTACAAGGAGATTAATTTGCATGATAAGATATTTGGGAGAGCCATCAACAGTGCCAGCTAGTTTGTTAATGATGTATTGACATTGCTGGGTAGCAAGTATTTTATCTTGGTTGAAAGCATGCTCGCTTTGTTTTCTTAAATGGCACCTGAACTCATACAATTGGAGGAAATGCTTACACGTATAATAGAAATGCTACTTGAATGTTTGAGGTATGTGAGGCAAAAAGCTTTCCCAAGCAGTCAGTTGGGTATTGCTG
This sequence comes from Strix aluco, assembly GCF_031877795.1. Lineage (NCBI taxonomy): Eukaryota > Metazoa > Chordata > Aves > Strigiformes > Strigidae > Strix > Strix aluco. Next base: position 36,884,839 of record NC_133934.1, read on the forward strand.
GGTGAAAGGAATCCGTGGAGAAAATACCCACCCCATGAACATTTCCTGAGCTGCACCTATGAAAAACCAGCACTCGGCTTCTCTTTTGGGGCTGCCATCAAGTGACCAGAGCTACCGATCTCCATGAGTACTTAAGAGGCCAGGGGAAGCTCGCTGAGGGCACTTAGATGTCCTGTGCTCCAGCTGCTTTTTGCAGAAGGCCTCTTGCAAATCTCTCCCCTGCGGTGCCCCCCAGAAAGCCCCCTGAATCCTCCTCCTTGGAGAACTGCAGGTTGTGCAGCCATATAATGGAATAGCTAACTCTCTTGGGTTTGTCTCTCATGCCTTGGTTAGGGTGGAGCCTGTGTGTAGACTGCCAGTAATGACTCCCCAAACCTCCTTTGACAGAACATGCCATTGCAGCATGTGTGATGGGGAGAGGACTGAATGCTCATCTTTCCTGGGTGAATCTCTTCCCTGTGATGGGGGACGCACCATCAAGTGACAGTGGTTTTCCCAGCAGCCTCAGCTGTGTTGACAATTTGGGTGGTGCTGTTTGAGAGGTCTTGGGTCTCTGTGCCTCCCTGTTGGCAGGAGGATGCTCTCTCTGGTAACGGAGGAGACACTTCCATTTGGAGCTCTGAGTGTTTTGTTGTCTGTGTCCATTTTTATCTCTGGCATACTGGGAATAAGGCCTTTATTTCCATCAGAAGAGTGGGCAGAGCCTCTTGAGTGCTGGAGAGCCACCAAGGTTTAGGCACACAACTTCAGAAAGGCAGAAATAGCTGAGAGCAAAGACAGTCAAAGCCAGCTGCTAGAGGCTCAAGCTTTTAGAGATGGGTTAATTCCTGTGCAATTTGTGGATGTTTCTGTCTTCATCTTGTTACTCAGAGCACTTTGCAAAGTTGCATTCACTCATATAGTCTTCCCTTCTTTTTTTCCCGCTTTTCTAGGGACGACTTCATTGGCAGAAGAAAAACATTGAAGGCAAACAGTATCTCAGCAATCTGGGAATGAGGAACACTTCTCATATGCTTCCCAGCATGGCAACTTTTGTAGCCAACAAGCCTGACCTCCAAGTCACCATCAAAGAAGAAAGCTGCCCACTGCCTTACAACAGCTCCTGGCCCCCTTTCCCAGACATCCCTCTGCCACAAGTAGTGTCCACAGCCTCCACAAGCAGCAGCCGGCCAGACCGCGAGACACGGGCCAGCGTCATCAAGAAAACGTCAGACATCACCCAGTCAAGAGTCAAGAGCTGCTAAGCCTTTGACGGTGTGGTTTTTTGGCTTTGTTTTGTTTGGTTTTGTATTTTACATTTCTCTAGGAGAGGTTCATCCCTTGACACACACAAGACAAATCTAAGGTAAAGCCTTGGCAATATAAAACATTGCTGTGTCCAACTCCAGTGCCGGAGTGTTTTTAACTCAGGACTCCAGCCGTCAGTACGTACACCTGAACCCAGGCGGATTTCCAAGGTTGCTATGTAGGAAAACAACCCAAGAACTTTGGCCCACTCGCAGGTTCCAGTGTTTCTTAAGAGGACCAACTGACCACAAGGGAAGTGGTGCTGCTGCGCTTCTTGCTGTCAAGGCTGTGATGGAACTGAAAGCCTCAGAATGGAAGAGAAAATGTGAACTAGCTGGAATATTTTTAAATAAAGAAAAATCTATTGTGAATATTGTACATAGTGCAGTACTAGCAATGTTGCAGTCTGCTTCTGCACCTTATTAAGAAAGCACTTACAAAAGGCCTTTTATTACCTTGCTCTACTTAATGGCACATTGAAGGTCCCTCCCCACCTGTATTCTTTTCCAAGGCTATTCTTGCTAAAGTGTCTTTAAAGAATAGAGGAAAGGAAAGGAAGTTAAAACTTCCCATGTGGATTTCATACATTTTAAGACTGCTTTTCTCATGTTTGTTTCTAATCTGCTATGCTTGAATGCCGCGTGGTACAATAGGAAAAGAAAAAAAAGAAACCTATTACAGAGATATTATGCAAATTCCCAGATTTAAAAGAAGAAGAAGAAAAATACTCTAATTCTAACCAGAGCAAGCTTTTTTATTTTTTATACAGGGGAATATTTTATTCAAAGTAAAATTCTAAAGTGAATATAATTTTTTTTAATCTTTTCTACAGCAAATTTATAATTTTAAGATTCAGTCCTTGGTTATCAGCAGTTATTACATCCTTGTGGCACATTTTTTTTTTTAATTTTGTAAAGGTGAAATAGCTTTTATGAGCTCATGTAGCAATCAGATTATCCTGTGGATTGATAATAAATATGGTATATAGTTAAATTTTTAATAATCCTCTTGTTTGTCTCTCTTTTTTAATCTTTCAAAAGCCCCAGATGGCATGGGTTTGATAGGTGAATATGACCTCTCAGAGTGAGCAATTAGCATGAGCCACCTTAAAATTTCTGGAGTACCCATCTAGTGATGGGAAGTACTGTGCTTGAGGCATCTTGAGGAGGAAAGAGGAGCTAGAGTTTAAACGTGGCGTACTCAAGTTTGGCCTCATGTGCAGAGGTGGGGAGTTGGGGCACCTCTTCTGCTGTTATTCTGTGGTTGGGCTTTGAGCAAGTCACCTCATGGAGGGGATCTTGTGAAAGTCCATCCCTCACCCAACACAGGCTCAGCTGTGCTTGCCCCATTCCTCATAGATCTCTGTTTAGCTTGCTCGCAGTTTCTTTGTCCGGACAAATTTCTTTTTGCAGAGTTTCATGGATAACTCCTTATTGGTGGAATGAATCAGAAGTCAAATATACATTCCCCAAGGCTTTCAGCCATCTACCAAATGATGGCAAGTTCTGATTCCTCTGGGTCTTTGAGGGAAGCTGTTGAGTATCTAATTAAGGGTGTGCAGTGGCTTGCAGGGTTTTGTGATGGTGGTGGACAGGCTGTGCCATAGACTCTGTGAAGTGCTGTACACTTCGGGCTGTCACTGGCTCAGGCAGAAGTTGAGAGCACTTACCCTCTTGCAGTTTTTTAAGCTGTTGGAAATTGCGCAGATTGATTCAGGTATGTAAAATATGTGGACACAGAGTGTCCTTCAGGTGTGATTAGCATTCTGATACAAGCCCGACAGATAGCTGAGCCAAATGCCGTGTATATTGGGCTGATGAGCAGTAACGTGCACAAAAATGGCTGTATCACAGGGAGACGTGCTAATTGGCTATTGAAAATGAAAAGCAAACAGTAGGATTTTGCTGTGTTCTTAACCTGATGCCACAGTTCCAAATTTTGTCACAAGTCCGTGTGAAACTTGCAATTTTGTCTTGCCAACCCACTGCCCGGAGGCCTGGGAAGACAAAGTTAGAGCTTTGGTTAAGGTTGGGAGGAGGAGGAAGCCCCGAGCAGTATTTAAAGCGAGGCTGAAAACTTGTAATGGTTAAAATCATCATATGTAAACTTTCTGGTCTCTGTCCCTTTCACTTGGTTCTGCAGAGGTCACAAGATTTGGTCTTCCTCAAGGAGGTTGTGTCTCAGGCATGTGCATGATAGTGAGTCTCCAGCATCCCAAGTCCTTTGACAGCAGGGTTATGAGGCTCATGGCAGGTTTCTTTTTCTTGATTTTGGGACTCCCTTGGGATTATTTTTATATTTTCTTAACACGGTCTGTTTTGGTTTTTTGAAGTTTTTCCAAACTTCCCAGCTAAAGTTTGGAAGTTGTTCTGTAGCATCTCCTAGCCCCTTTTAAGATGATGGGCTCTTGTTTGTTAGGGAGGGACTTTGTAGGGCCACAGACAAGCTGGAGCTGGAATGGACCCCTGGGGCACATTGGGTCCAACCTTCCCTTGAAAGCAGGATCTTAGAGTGGGTTATCCAGGGCCCTGTCAAACCACATCTTGAATATTTTCAGCAAGGAAATTTTCTTCTAGGCTTCATGAATCCATTTCTTCCAGCCTTTCTTTGTGTGGCAAGTTACCTGCCCTGTGGCTGGCCCTCAAGGTAGTGTTGTGGTTTGGGCTGGGAGCTGCAGGTGGAGAGTTGGCTGGAGTCAGGGGAGACTTGGGACTGGGAGAAGAGTCATCTCCTGATGAATTTTTATTGTGAGGAAGGAAGAGTTGCGTTAGGTAGAAGAGAAAGCCCAGAGCTGCAGTTGTGCTGGGACTGGGAAGGGGCTGCCAAACTCAGTGGAGGGCTGATGCTTGAACCCTCCTCTAGGGAAGGATTGGTTTTGTATAGGAAGGGCTGCAGCGCTGAGCCTAGGGCGAGGGTCAAAGCTGAGGGAAAGAGAAGGCTCCGTCGTGTGGGACTGGAAAGCATCTTGTAAACTAAGCGCTGGTGCTCATCTTCCCTTCCGAGGAGTATTTAGTCTGTGGATGGAGAGAGCCTCTTGCCTCTGGCGCAGCCTGGATTTAGTATTAAGAGTTAAGGCTGAGAAAAAGCCCAGAGGTGGGGTTGTAGGGGGGGCTGGAAAGCATCTTTCAAAGTAGACAGAGCTGACTCAAGGCTTTTGCTTTTGTGAAAGCAGGGCTGCTGTTTGCCTCCACAATGGCTGCTCTCTCCTCACTGTTAGATTGGCGGTGTTAAATGTTGGTATGTCTCTGCAGGCCTCCAGGCAAGCAGCCGTGTCCTGTGCATTATATACTGCGAGAGGCAGTGGGCTTTCCTCGTTCATAGCAGCAGTTTGAGCTCCCTGTCCCTCACCCACGGCACTGAGGAAGCATCTTGGAGGCTTTGTACCTTCCTGCAAAGCCCCTTTTTATATCTGACCTTCTTGCACAAGTGCTTCCTGATCTCAGTCCTGTGTGTCCATCTGAGAGATGGAACACATTTGGCCTTTATGGTGAAATATTTCATCTTTTTCAGTCCCCGAGGCTTACTCAGGTGCCTGCATGGAGCCTGGCCTCCAACAGGGCTGCTGAAGAGGAGTGAGGACTGAGCTGCCTTTTCTGTGTCCTATGTGACTTCAGGTGAGAGCCTGCCTTCAGCAAGCCCTGCTGGTCACTGGGGTAAGGAGGTGGTTGCCCAGAGGCTGCCCAAGTGTTTCTACATATATAAATGCTTGTCTGCAAAGTAAAATGTCACTTGCCAGGAGAAGGATTTGCTACTCTTAGCTTCAGCCATCTGAAATTTAGGAGTAGTCAGTGGGGAAAGGCAGGCACCTCCAGTTTAATGCGTTAACGTTTACGTAGCTAAAGCAAGTTGTGTGGTCACATCTTGCCTCTGGTCATTTCATGCAAGGGTTGGCGCCAGCATAGTGATGGCTGGGTAGCCTGTCTCACCCTCCCCTGGGTCCTGTGAGGAGGGCAGCTGAGCTGCAAAACCACAAACTCCCACCCTGCTCCGGTAGCTGCACAATAGGAGACACACACACACACATGTAGCTCTGGGATGGGTGTGCATACTTGGTAAATTCCCCTGTTCCCAGGGCTTATACATTTGAAGCTCTTCCAAGAGGTATCCAAGCACTGGAGTTACAGTATGTGTCCATAACACTGTTGCATCAAAGAGAGTATCCACCGTGCAAAGGCAATGACGCTTCTGCAGCTTGCTCAGACCAAAAGCAGTTGGCCAGCCTCAGGGTGATGTAAAGGCAAAGGAGGATTTCTTCAGGCTGGGACATCAGACGTTTTTTCTAAAATGCAGTGTTTGATTAGACTTGTTATCCATGCTTGCAAAACTATGCAAAGTCATAAAAAAACATCTAGCCTTTAATAGCGCAGTTCTGAAACACTGGAAACCAGATGTCTGTCCATTAGCACTGCGAGTAATACCAAGTTAATCTCGTCATACAATTTTGTGACTTGGTCAGTAGGCGAGCCTGCAGAAATCTCCCTGAGCACAGGCTGGGAAGGAGGTAAGGGCCAGGCTCTCCCTGTGCAGCTCCCACATGGCTTGTGGCCAGGATGCTATCCGTGCTCCGACAGCTCAAGCAGGGGAGCTCAGCTAGCAAGGAGCAAGGAGCCATGATACTATGGCCTCTGGCAAAGTCTGATCCGCTTGAAAGAGCTGTCCATGGGACTCAGGTAGGAGAAAAGTCATCTGGAGAGTAGAAGAACTGGAGAATACAGATTTGCTTGGGGTCTGAGTTGTGTTCAGAGTTATTTCCTGGGGTGGGGGATATTATTGCTGAAGCTCCCCTGTTGGCTAGGGCACTCATACAGCCTCCCCTCTCTTCCACCACCCAGTCTCCTTATGAACTTTCTAGTGAAGGGTTAACCTACACAGCAGCCTCTTCCTCAGCGAGGACCTAGTGAGAGGTGTCTTTATTATCCAGGCACATGTTTTCTCAAACTTGCAGGAACTTTCCATCTGTAGGACATGTCCTACTGCAATGCTGTAGAACAATTTGGGTCAGGCGGGACCTCTGGAGGTCACCTGGCCCAACCCCTGCTCCAGAACTTAAAAGGTAGGTCAGGTTGCTCAGAGCCTTATTTGGTCAAATTTTGCGTATCCCTACGGATGGACACCTCTCCAGATGAAGCTGCCTCTCTGGGCCCCTGCTCAGTGGTTTCAAAGTGTGAAGGGTGGCGGGGGGCACAGGCTGATGGGGTTCAGCATGATGACACGCTTGGGAAATCAAGAGGTTTAGTCTGTGGAGCTGAAGGCTCCCCGTAGTTTCATCTGGGGACCCGGCTGCATGAGATACTGCAGCCACAGAGAGACCTGCATTGAAGTCTGAGAAAAAGCAAGGAGCAGTGGTATTTAGGGAAAAGCAGATTACAGAGCACAGGCTCCCCCTGTATTTGCAGATTTACCGCAAGTGGTGTCACACCCCTTTTACAATGGGTGCCTTTGGCCTTGACTATTGCTGACATCCATCACCTGGGCTTGCATTTCTTGTGTTTTTCAAAATTGCCTGGAGTCAGCCTACCATCACTTGGAGAAGGCACCAAAGTATAAATATTTCTGTAGCACCTGAGAAAAAATAGAGGTCAAGTACAGGGTCTTGGGGATTTAAAAGGTGCAAGTCTGACACATGCTGTGAGGCTTATTTAACACGCTCTTCTACTCCCATCCCAAACATTAGTTTACTGAGCAGATGGTGACTTGAGGTAGATGGTATTTCCATAGGGGGAACATATATACCTGTGTGTAGTAGATGAATTTACAGACAAAGCACTTAAGGGAAGCTGGGTTAGATCTGTTTGGAGGGGATCTGTTCTCTTGTCCGGGAAAGGTAAGCCCAGGCACATCCATTTTTTGCAGGAGAGTTAATAAACGAATATAAACAATTTTTTTCTGGGGTTTGGAAGGGGCCAAGAGAGCTGGTGGAGGACTTCTGCAAAGGCAGGATCATCATTTCTGTAACTCAATGGAAATAATGGAAAAAATGAGGGAGAACAAGAAAAAAATTAAATCATGGCCTCAAGCATAAATTTATCCAGGTGTGCTTATGAGTCACATAATGTTACAACCCAGGTTTCTGCTGGTGTCTGGGGCTGCCACTCCTGACATCCTCCTGGAGCCCAGCAAGATTTGTGCACACAAAGATAGTCAAATTCCATTCAAAATTACAATAGGTGAGTGAGCTCAAAATTCCTCAGGACCAGGCCCTTAATTTTTTTCCCCAGCGGGGACCATTGGCCTCAGTTTCTGTTTGTGTGTAACCACCTGGCCGTCTCCCTCCCTCCCTCACCTGCGTGCATTGACATCGGGGCAGGCGGTGAAGCCTGGTTTACATCCTGATGCGCTTGCACTTTTGTTGGAAGTACCACGAAGGCTGTAGTTGTACATAACCTGCACACCTCTTTGTCACAGGACTGCAAAATACATTCACTCTGCACTTGGATAAACGGGAGAAGGATGCATCCATAGGAAGTGTGAAAACTGCCTGTGCCTGTCAGTGCTTTGGGTTTCCTCAGGGCTCCTTGGAGACACCAGGTTTGCCGCAGAGCTTCTGCCTGGGACAACAGAAACCGGCTTCAACTTTAAATCGTTTCTTTCTTGCCCAAGATGCATCTCTTCCTCTTTTCTTTCCCTCCCATCCTGCTTGCAGCTGGGGCTTCCCCCAAAGAGGGAGAACGGGAGCTGCCACATGCCCTTCACTCTGGCCTCTCCCTCCCTGTTGCGGGCTCAGGTTGGCCACCTGGCAGGGGAGCTGGGAGGTGGCCGTGGCATGGGGCTGTGCAATGGTGGCCTCGGAAGGGTGTGGACAAGGGCCAGGGCCTCCGGCTCACATCTTCAGATGCCTAGGGGAAGTACTCCCTGCCCCGTGCCCCTTATGGCAGCATCCTGCTGGTAATGCAGGCGGCAGGCCAGGTTAACTTCATCCCCGCTGCCTCCTGTTAGCTGTTTTGCTGTCGGTCTGGATTTCATGAGGAGGGGCTGGTGGTGGGGACTTGCCGGCCCTTGTGTGGGCGCTTCTCCTGCCGGAGAGGCTGTGCTGCCTGCCCGCCGATGCCGCGGCAGAACGAACAGCCCAATGACCTTTCAGTGAGTGCTTGGAGGAGTGTTTCCTCCTCTGCGGTAAGAGCAGCAGGTGCAGGATTTTTCTGTCAACAATAATGAAAATAGTGGTGGAGAGGAAGGAAACCATGGAGGCCAACAGCAACTGCTGTCACAGACAGCACTTTGTCCAGGACATTGGGCTTTCTGAGGAGGTGAAGGCGGTTGCGGTAAGGCTTGAGACACATGAAATTCAGCTATTGGACATTACAGCTCCTTGAATGAGCTCTTCTCTGCGTGTGGCAGCTTTAAATAAACCAGCAAAGGCAGAGGAAGCCCTATCCAAGTTCAGTGTATTATTTTTTGATGAGTAGCTGATGATAGGTAGCTCCTTTGGGCCGGTTCTGCTCTCAATTACACGCCTGTAGACTAAATAATTCAGCAGCAGCTAAAAGATGTGCTGTTGAGCTTCCTGCAGCTGCAGCACCGAGCACTGCCCAGCCTCCTCCATGAATTTGTGTTCAGAGCTCCTTTTGGACTGGCATCAGGAGGTGAAATGACAGCGGAAATGGTTTCTTGTTTTATACAAGCTAATGTTGGTGTAGAGATGGTGGAGAGGAATCAGAGTTACTGTTTTTATTTTAATTTTGTAAGGACTACTTCTTGCAGAGCCTCTGGAGAATACTTGGTAGCGCAGCTTTCATTCCCTCCACTGATTTGATGTATGGTTTCTCAGCTGATTTATACACCTCATCCTGCCCTTTAAACTTAGTACCTTTCCATATGTTTTTCCAGACTGTTTCTTGGGAGAAGGTGAACTTTTAAGGTGCCCAAACCCAGTCGGCAGGCTGGGGATTTGCTGGGGTGCTGCATTATTAACCCCTTGCAGTTTCTGCCCTGAAACATGGGGAAGCAGCAGGAAACTGGGCGGGTGCTGAGGACATTTGCTGTAGCTCTTGCTTTTGCATGTGCCCGTTTAAAGATGTTATCTCTCACAGTCAATGTTGTCAAGTTTCAGTTTTCAGTAGTATTTTTACTCTCAGGCAAATTTGTTGTGTTTTTTTTTTTCTTTTTTCAAAGAGCTAAAAAAAATAATGCCATCTGACTTGCTGTAACATTTTAAAGGCCATTTTTGGTTCCTATCTCATGTGACGAGGCACAGGTCTGTCAGGTGCAGCAGTCAAGATACCTTTCTGAACAGAGTTCTCTTAAGGGCAAGAAAATATGGACACGTAAATAAGGGTGTGGGTTTGTTTCAGCTGTGAGCACCCAAGAGCTGTTAAAACCTGTTTAATGCCTGTGGCGGCGAGGTCAGTCTCACCACCCAGGCCAAGCTGTGCCGAGCTCTCAGGAGGTAGTGGTGTTCACCTTCAGCTGCCCGGCTGTTCACGGGGCTGCTGCAGCATTGGCCCCTGCTCCTCCCGTGAAATTTTGTTTTTGTTTTCCATTTCACTTCCCCTCACTGCTTGCTTTCTTTGGCCTGATTTTTACTGTTTCACACATGTACGGTGTGACTCCAGCAGCTGAAGCCTGCCTCATATCCCTTTTGTTCTGCTCCTCCTTTATCCCTCACCTCTTCTCACCTTCCCCTGCACACTTCCCCAACAGTTTGCATGGCCCCACCAACCCCTGCCACCTCAGCTCCCGATTTTCTTCAGTTAGTAAATTAAAGAGGAGTTGTATGGCTTGATGCTTTCACCTTCTCATAAGTAGCCTTCAGCAATGCTCTGGACATCTGTAGGGAACACACTGACACAGTCCCGTCCCCGAGGCAGAGACCAGCATTGCCCATAGCGTTGTCCAAGCCTTTTACCTCCAGTGGACAGCCATACAATGAAAGAGGATAAGCCAATTTACATGGATTATATAAAACATGGCACAGAGCAGCCCCAAGTCAGCGGTGTGGGGTTTTCCCCTGCCCCAAAACACTGCCTCACTCCTCCTGACACAATGGGAGGGGCACAACTTGAGCAACCCTGTGCTGGCGGGGGTACGCATGCACCCATGCACCCATGCAGCCTGGCTGCCGTCATGGGACACTGCAACTTCCCGTGGGGTGCTGTGCTACCTGGCTCCGCACAGCCTCATCACCACTGGCATGAGGGCAGAGGGCCCTGCAAACAATGCTGTTCAAGATGCCTTTCCCTAAAAGCTGTTTCCCTGAAGGTTTTTGCTGCCCCGGCACACGCGGCGTGACTCATCCTTGTATTTGCACTTTCTGCAGCTTCCTTTTGTGTTTGCCATACTTTGCTGGAGAAAATGAGAAGATTCCTGTTTTGCTGGAAGACCTTACAGTGCCATGGCATAGTGCATTTTGGGAGAATATTGCTATGTCGCTGGCGACTGCTGTTTCAAGGCACAAGTTTCTTGGTACTACAGAGAGACTTTATGAGCATTTTTTGTTTGGTTGGTGGAGAAAAGTGTACAGGGAAAATATAAACGACGAGCATGAGCAAAGCTGATATAAGACCTCTTCACGAGCATTACAAAGGGCTCTTCTCAATGAATCAAATGTCAGTGCAAGCTTCCTGCAAAAAACCCAGAAGATCAGTTTAGGATCGGTTACCTGGAGATCAATGTCCCCCTCTGCCATGCCCAACCCGCTCCGCTCCCCTGGGGAGGCTGCCCAGTCACCCACACGCCCCATGCCAGGCTGAGCGCATCCTCCCTTGGGGACTGGGATGCAGCCGAGCATCCCAACTGGCTCCTGCCGCAGCTGGAGAGCAGCAGCAATGGTGCTCCCCACTGGCACAGCAACGGGTAAATGTGAGCTGGGAAGTTCATGACACTGTAATAGCAAGTCTTCCTTCACACAGATGTGTGGCCACCTCTGCTGAAGTTATTCTTACCAGAGCCTGTTCATTTTATGCTTTTACACAGTTTCAGATTCCAGATGGGATGGAAGAGAAGCAAAACCAGAGCAGAATGATAGATAGCAAGGAATTACATTTACCACAAGTCCACATTTATTCATGTAATTCTGGTTAACTGGGTTCTAAATAGTTTTATTTAAATCTCTTACGTTTCAATCTGAATAAGGTCTTTAAAAGCAGACAGATGATACTAAATCAAATTCACTATGGGCTTAGCTGTGGGAACAAGTTACCCCATGCCACTGATCCACTCTGACTGTCTGCAGCAAATGCTAATTTGAGGTAATGTAGCCTTGATGTAAGGGAAAAAAAGGGAATTAGCTAAAGGAACATCCATCCCAGCAGGTCAGGGTGATGATATTTTTATTTAGGTGCTTTAATTAACCAAACACGATCTCCTTGTGTAAGCAGCTTCTCGCTGCTCCGGGGGACGGAGAGCATTCAGGTGCAGGACAGCCATATCTGTGGCCACTTCATTAGGATCATTACCCCTCCTCCTCTCTGCGCATGGAAACACCGCAGACATGCCAAGCTAAAGCAACGTCCCAGCTGGGTCACTTCAGGTAAAGCCAACAGGATGTGCAGTGACTTCCCTTCCCTCGGCAGCAGCACAAACAGCCCCAGCGCCCCGCTGGGAGCCAGTACCCGTGGCCAGATGCACACTGTCCGTCAGAAGCGGCAGCTGGCACCCTCTAAACAAGAGTCTTTTTTTTTTTTTCCTGTGCTAAATGACACGCAACGCCAGGCCACTCGATTGCCTTACAAAGGAAAGCTCAGGCTCAGCAGGGGTGCAGCTGCCTGGTTTATTTTTGTCATCTTTTGGATGTTTCTTCATGTGCTGACTTCAAGGAAGTTGTTACGAAGATAGGCTTCAGTTTTAAAGAGCGGCATGAGGAAAAGCAAGCTGCCTGCCCCGAGTCAGTTGCCTCCCATGGAAGGCAGGGAAGGCCGTCAGGGATGGGGTTGGTCTCCAAAGCCCAGAAATGGACCTGAACACTGCTGGAGACCAAGGATGGAGGAAAGAGGGGTTGAGAGTTTCTAGAGAAGTGCTGCCATGGGGTCTGGGGAAGGATATCCTGCTTTTTCCAATGGCTTTGGTTGATCTGGAGAAGAATGTGGCTTGTCCCTTAGAGCTACAAGACCTCTCATGGTATATCCCTAAAGCCTGTGCTAAGTAACCCCCCAAACTCCTTGTTAGGACAGAGCTAGTTAGCAACGATATCCTTCAGGACTGCTAACCACACCAGCTCAGGTGCTGCTGCCCAGGGTACCTCTGCATCAGGAGCACAGGGTCTGTATGGCCATACCCTCATGGCTAAAGGGCTCAGGCTGGTGGGAACTGCTGTAGCTCACAAGGTGGTTGCATTTTGCCCACACACCTCTCCTGTGACAAACCAGCTGTGCTTGGCCCAAGCCTGGTCCCCCTTTCTGAATGCTATATCTTGGTTTGAAAAGAACGGGGACCCTCTTTCTTGGAATCATAAATCATGCTCTTGGGCAAAAATCTGTGCCCAGTTTATACCCAGAATTTTATCCGCGTGATAAAATTTGCAACGGGGCCAGATCTTCCAGATTCTTGGCAGAAATCAAGCTGGTGAAAACTTTACTCTTAGGACTGTCCTCTGGCCTTCAGTTTGGTCTGAAGGTCATTTGCATGCCCCTTATTTTATCAGCAGCACCTTTCACAAAGTTAAGAGTCATTCATTCAGTCAGTCCTGTCCTTCATCTGATAGTCTGCACATCACCTTACACATCAAAAAATACCAGTAGCTGGTTTTGCCACAGCGCTGCCCTGGAAACTCACACTTGATACTTTCTCCACTGGGAACCCCACACCATACATCACCACTGCTTTCCAGAATCCAGGGCAGAGCCTGACCACCTTGTTTTCAGGGTGCCTACCTTCATGCTTACAAATAAAGCAGTATAAATAATTTAGAAACTTTTTTAAAAATTAAAGATCATTCCTCTTTGGACCCGTTTCTATTTAAAATCCTGCTGAACTGAGTGTCTCCTGCAAATATGGATATATTTGCTATCAGAGGGGCATTACTGCCCTAGAGCATTGGGCTCAGCTCCATTTTCATCATGACTGGGCAGCAGGTTTGGGGAAGTCTGACCATACCTTCCATAGGGACTGCAGTCTCACTCTGCTTTTGTGTATCTCTGGTACGTGTTTCTGCTCTGCTTGAAGTGCAACTCCTTTCCTCATTGCTTCCCCTGACTGAGTAAATATGTGCTCAGTGCCGTGGCATTGTTCTTTGGGTTTGGGCTGTTTCCAGATGATTAATTATTACAGACACATGGTAGTTTTTACAACAGGAGGACAGGGATGTGCGTCAGATCACTGGCCTGACTGGACCAGTATCCTGTCTCCAGGATTTTGGTCGGGTATTTTGGACAAGATTATTGGAGCCAGGGCAAGTTTAGAGTGAATTTTTCCTTGGTAAATCCTCCCAGCATTTACTAATCAGCATTTTGGAGAGTTTCTGAGCTGGAGGTTGCATCTGAATGACTGTATTTAGTAGTCCTGATAGACATGTCTTACACAAATATGTCTGATTCCTTTTTGACCCTGTTCATGCCTTTAGGCACTGCAATATCCCCTGGCAACAAGTTTCTCCATCCAGCTATGTGTTGTGTGAAAAAGTAATGCTCTTCAACTGCTTCAGAGCAATCGCCTGATAATTTAATCATAAAACAAGCATTCTGATTTTGTCAGATATACAGGCTAGGAAAGTGAAGACATGCCATATGTGCTCAGATTTCCAGAACCATGTGCATGGTTTGGGCACACGTTAAATCTCACCTGGACAAATGTATTAGCAAGTGAGAGTCTTCAGGGACACTCCCTGAGCACATGCAACCGGTCCCACCTCTGTGGGAGCCCGGCCACAGAAGACCTACAAAAACTAGGTTTACTGGGTCACTGGGGCACCAAAAGGCAACAAACAGTTGCATGAGAGTTGCTGTTCATCAGCGGGTGCTCCCGGGCGAGAGGCAACGGGGTGGGCGTGCAGGGGCCCCGCAGTGCTGCAGCGACAGCAGCAATGACTTCCCAGGTCACCAACCTGAACATGGGGTCGACCTTTGCTTAAGGGTCCCATGGCATGGACTGGAGCAGCGTAACCCAGAACCATACCGAGGGACTAAAAATAGCAGCTAGCTACTTGGTGCCGTGCTAAGCACGTGGGGGCTTGTACAAAAGTTGGGTTGGACAAAGCACTGCCGATGCCGGGAGGCCTGCCGGCATAAGCGGAGCTTTCAAGCATCAGCAGCTGGGCATTAGCAAGTGTATCACCCGTCCCCGCTGCTACGGAAAGGGCTCCGGGGCTGCCTGCCGTCACACTGCCTGCCTGACCGCAGGGGTACGGCACCCCTCGAAAAGGCAGCGCATGCAAATGTCTTGCACATCTCTACTTCCGACTGTGCAAAGAAAAAAGCCTATCATGTGCAACGAACCTTTTTTTGAGGGTTTTTTTAAAAGCTCTTCCTTCACACTGTTGTCTGGTTTTCACTGAAGAGTGTTAACTTTCTTTCAAAGAGGAAGCAGGTGCTTAGAAAGGGTTTTGCAGTGGGTGGGGGGAAACTGCAGGACGTGTGGCCTTAGCTCAGCCCCGCTTTGCCTGGCTGAGAAAGCCCTGCTCTCAGTGGAGCCACTTGCACTGAGCATCCCTCCAAAGCCCAGCCTGCGGGATGGCGGGCTGCAGCCAGCCTTACCTTCCCAGGGCTACCAGGGTGCACACAATCTCACGCGTGTGCACACGTGTGCCTGCACGCACACGCACAGGCTGTCCCTGCAGTGTGAAGGGCAGCAAACTGTCTTTTATTTTTTCTATTCGATAAAAAGTGGAGATAAAAGACAAGTTTCTAAGGTGACAAAACGGAGATGGAAACAAGCATCGCTGTCGGTCAGGGGCCATGCACAGTCCTCTGTACCTTTGGGAGTCTTACAGACTTTAGCTACAAAGCCTCAACTTGAAAGGGAAGGCAAGGGGGAGGAGAGAAAGGCAGTACCAACTGTTTCTCTGTCCTTCTCTCTGCCTGCAGACTTCTGCTAGCCTTTCTTTCCAACTTGGGTGAAAGTAGCCACCAGGCTGAGAAGCTTTTGAGCAGGATTTACTAGCCAGACTAGCAGCTGGCATGGCCACTTCTCCAGAAACCAAGCTGAAACCAATAATTTTTTCTCCCAATTCACTGACTTTTCAAAGAAATAAGCACAGGTAATCAGTTTTAGCCAGAGATTTACTTTATCTCATTGCTTCACCAATACTTTGATCATTTCATAGCAGCTGTGGATGAAATGCTGGACTCTTACAAACCTGAGGAGAGTTCCTGCTAGCCACACTCACTTCCTTCTCTGGCAGCAGTTTGCACGTGTCCTGAACTGGGGTGGGTTTCTTGCACATGGCTGTGCTGTCTGTGCCCAGACGGATGCTCCCTGTGGCCTTGGGGACCAGCAGCAAGATGGAGCACATTAGAGAGGAACTGACTTCCAGCTGTCCACTGACAAGTGACCCTTGGGGCAAGGCCAGTGAAGTGTTGAGGTGCAGGGGTCGGCTCCCTCTTGACATTCTACGTGAGAGTGCCTGTCCCCTGAATAAAGCTGAGCCAGGAGAGAACCGAGCTCCGTGTGGTGCTGGGGATGGAGTCCCCATAGCCTGAGCTGGTCCCTTATTTCTGCTTTTCTGTGCCATGACTGCAGAATTCATGAGCATATGCTGAGACCTGAATTGATTTATTTTTTTCTAGCAGCAGTGAGGCAATTTCCAAATGCAACAAAAAATGATATATGATGTGTACATGAGATGTCATCCCCACTTTACTGGGACAGTGCTAAGACAGGAGGCTGGCACACAGCAGTCGCTGATCTTCGTTAAGCACGCAATCACCTGTTTTAATTCTGGTTTACCTATCTGAGGGAGAAGCATACATTTTGTTCGTGCTTCAGGAGTGGGTAACTGTACCCCATGAGGGTTTATCACTTCCCGTAAGCCCCATGCAATGAATAGTCATGCAAGTTCTTGAGCATCTTCCTTGTGCATGCTGATACAGCTTGCTCTGTTCGCAGGCAGGAGATGCTCTAGCACGCTGAAATATTCTGGTCTGCAAAACCTGTGTGTTACCCATGCATTCAGCAGAAAGCAATCAAGCTGCAGTATTTTGGTGTGTAACCCGTGAAGACTTTCCTCTTTAAAATTGTTGCTGTGTTGTGTTAGCTGTTTGTAGCAGCTGCTTCCGTCCTCCCTCAGAGGTCTGGTATTGCTCAATGCAGGGGCTGCCTGGGCATGAGCAGGGGAGGGGGGCAGCGTGCTTGGCCCTCCCCTTCAGCAGTGCTTTGCACAGGCCCTGCTAAACGGAAGGGAGAAAAGAAAAAAAACGGGAACTGTCTTTTGGAATCATATCATCCCAAAACTGAGAGAAGAAGCGAAATTTAAATTAAAAGGACTGGTTTTAGCAAAGGGTGGTGAACTTGCTAACCTTGCAGTGAGCAGTTCCCATGCTGCAGTCTGTGGAGGAATGGCTGGATTCAGTGCAAGTTTCAACTCCTTATTTCCAGTCACTAATCTGTATTAAATATCAGTTAGCATTATATGAAACATTCGCTTGGTATCTTCCAGTGCGCAGGGGGATCTCAGACTACCTCTGGAGTGAAATTTAGTGAAGGAAAACTCCTCAAGTCTCAGTTTCTGAGTTATTAGCAAAGGCTTACATGAAAGAAGGTGCAGATTTGTTCTTCCGTATGTACCTGTATAAATATGTGATATGTATGCCATTTATCTTAGCCTAAAAAGAAATAGCACTTCCACTATTTTTCTGTGTCTGCATCAGAGGTCAGAAAAAGAAACATTACCAAAAAAGAAAGAAAGAGAAAAAAGAATAAATGCCAAACTTACAGTAGTGAAATCACACTTTTCAACTGAAATTTCCCTCAAAAACATCTGACACAATAGAAACGTGGGCCTGATTTTCAGATAAATTGTTGTTATGATTTTCACTTATGAAGGCCGATAGCAGCACAGCGGGAACTCACACCCAGCAACGCTTTCAGAAGTGGGTGGGTGATAAGGCTGAATGGCAAGTCAGGAAGTTTTTGGCATCAACTGCAGTGCAAATCTGGCCTGAAATCCTTATTAAGCTCTAGGAAGAGAACCTGCTAGGAGGTACCTGTGGCCTCGCAGGTATCTCTGGGCACTCGTCAACTCTGCTCCAATGGGAAAAGGGCCCTGAGATTTCAGGTTTCCCCTGGTTTCATCACTGCATCTCCCAGGTATGATCAAAAGCAATTTTGATCAAAAGAGAAAACCCTGTTTGCACATTGCAAAAGGGAAAACATGGGATAAACCCAAGCGTTGTTCTGTAGTGTATATGACAAATCCATAAAAGGATGCACTGATTTACAATTTCTTTAGGAAAATAAATAAAAACTATGAGATACTCTCCATCAGATTCCATAAGGTAAAATTTCCAGATCTGGAGCTCAGAAAGCAGTGTCTCCTCTCAAAGAAATGCAGAACAAAGCATTTCTTAAAATGTCAGTGAAAAGTATTGTACTGGGCATTTGATAAGCTTCCCATCCTCAGGATATTTACATCTGTTGCTCTGGGAGTAAGAGAACATTTCATATTCCTTAGACAAAACTAGGCTAAGATGGAATTACAGCTAGGAGCAGATTAATAAACTCTGTGTAAAACATATTAGAGGACTGTAGCAATTATATGTCAAAACCAAGCATGCTAAAATTCTGGGAAAATCAGACTTGCAGGTAAATTTAAATGGAAATGTAAACACAGGGAGACACAGGCAGCCAAGCATGACAGGGATGATGGTGCCCCTGCGAGCGTGATGGCAGTCCAGCCCCACTATTTTGGGGCAGCGCCTCATGGGATACCCCCCTTCATCTGTTCTGTGTTCAGGTGATGGCCCTGGGGTCTTGTTCTTCCACAATTTTCATCCTGTTTACATGAAAGTCTATGTGAAAAATGGTGCTGATTTATTTTCATCAGGACTAGATATTATCCTGGAGCTCTTCCATTTTAGCTGGTATAGACACTAGAGTATGTCCATCCAAATCCTCTAATTTATGATTAGTTCTATATTAAGCAAGGTCAACTACAGCATATTTATACAGGAACTAAAACCACTTAAATCTTCTCTTCATTTATGTGGTCCAATGTAAAAAAAAGAAACTGAAAAACAGATCAAAGCTTTAAAATTATCTACCCACTACCAAAAGAGGTATCAAGCCATAATATATAATTGCCAAGCTGCCTGTTAAAAAAGTGTATCTATTAAACTAAAGCATTTCATATGCTGTTATGATTTAACCCCAGCTGGCAACTAAGCACCACACAGCCATTCGCTCACTCCCCCCTGGTGGGCTGGGAAAGAGAATCAGAAGAGCAAAAGTGAGAAAACTTGTGGGTTGAGATAAAGACAGTTTAACAGGTAAAGCAAAAGCCATGCACACAAGCAAAGCAAAACAAGGAATTCATTCACCACTTCCCATGAGCAGGCAGGTGTTTGGCCATCTCCAGGAAGGCAGGGCTCCATAATGTGTAACAGTCACTTGGGAAGGCAAACGCCATCACTCCGAATGTGCTTCCCATTTATATGCTGAGCAGACATCATATGGTATGGAATATTCCTTTGGTCAGCTGGCGTCAGCTGTCCCGGCTGTGTCCCCTCCCAACTTCTTGTGCACCCCTGGCCTACTTGCTGGTGGGAAGTGTGAAAAGCAGAAAGGGCCTTGACTCTGTATAAGCACTGCTCAGCAATAATGAAAACATCTCTGCATTATCAGCACTGTTTTCAGCACAAATCCAAAACACAGCCCCATACTAGCCACTATGAAGAAAATTAACTCTACCCCAATCAAAACTAGCACATATGCCTTCCACCAAACTTCATCCCAGTCCACCAAATCACTTCAGCATGTCCTCAGACTGATGGAAATTCTCACATGTTGAGCATTAAATACATACTTTTGTGCTTGGTAGGATACTGGCTTATCAGAACAAGCACCACCATGGCAAGTGGGACAGTGCCAGTGACGCTGGTGTTAATGAGCCAGCACCACAGGACTCAGAAGCTGCTGGTTCAGATGAGGACATCACATGCTGTTCTTTCCCGGAGATGGTTATAGGTTTAATTCCCTACCAGACATATTTTATCATACACTGTAAAAGGTTTATGTACGACTTGTTCTAAAAGCCCTGAACTACCCCCTATGTACTGAAATAAGGGTTGGAATACATATAAATCATATTAAACCATCTTGTTAGCTATATTTGCATTATACTGAGTATGTAGTAAATGGGGGAAAAATACAGGATTTGTGGCATAATAAAACTGTGGAAATGTCATAATTAGGAGGGATAATTGACTTTGTTGAAGATAAAATTATTTCCAGGACCCTAACTGGAAATGCACTTGCTCATATTTGGATGCTTCTATCTGATCGGACAAGTGGTCCATTTGCAATACAAACTTGGTCTGCGTGACAAATAGCACTAGTATAGGGCTGTGACAGTGCCCTGCAGTCCTGGCCACAGCCACCTGGGAGGGGAACTGCACAGAGGTGCCCAGAGGACTGCCTGGGGGTCCAGGCACTGCTGCGTGGGGAGGCTTTCTCTCCCTGTACGGTATGTAACGCTACGTGTAACTATCTTGCAGAGAGAGATGCAATCTTGCAGGGCACAGTTGCCTTTTAAATGAATTCTCTGATCACTATCACGATTATTGCTTTAAATTTGACACGGACAGGGACCCCACGTCCTGCTGTATTTCAGAGCATGGCAGCACCTGGCAATGAGTTGCCAAACCCTTTCTCTAATGAGAGGGGTGGTCATAGGGAAACATCATGCAGAAGGGGGATCTTAACTTCAGAGGCTGCCATGATGGATGAGCAAAACTGTTTGCCTTTGGGTGATGGGTTTACAAGAAGCATTTAAAAAAACAAACAATCAAACAAACAACAAGGTTGTACTGTGGCACTCCAGCTTCTGTCACAGAGTTCTTCTTCCCATTGAAATAATTTGTGATGCCTTGAACTCAGAGCTATGATGCAGTTTGCAGAGGGTAGGGCTGATACCCCTTGCAGAGCGTAGCTTTCTGAGCACAGCTAGATTGATCAGATAGCTGCAGATAGCTGTGTCTCAGTAAGTGTCACCATGGTGCCATGGCACAGCAAAGCACATGGCAGAAAAGGAAATGGAGTGCTTCATCCAGCTATAGAAGTGACAGGCTGAGGCTGGACAATAGTAACTTGCAATCTTTCTTTCATCCCTTTCTGGCAAGTAGCAGCTTCCTTTCCCACGCAGTCCTACCTCCTTTCACGACATCTGCTTAAAGAGAAACAAAAACAGAAAAAACCCCAAGCAAATCCTAAACATAAACACAAAAATAAAGGGAAGATACTGATGCAACACAGATGAAAGATACTGGTTTAGCTGTTGTTGCTAGATTGCTCAGGAAAGCTTGCCAGTTGAAATATAGCCCTGTGTGCTGTTAGAGCCCTTTGCCTCATGGCATCAGGCCACGAAGATGTTAAGGCTCTTCTGCATCATGTAGCTGAAGCCGCCTTGGAAACAGGATGGCTCCTGGTGGAAACATGCTCCAGAAGCCACCAAGGGCACTAAGTGAGACCTTTTGCTCCCAACCCCTGCTCCCTAGGCAAAGGACAGGGCAGAGAGGAAGGCTGCCGCTGGCTGCTCCATGGCCAGCCATAAATCCCTTTCCTTGCTCAAAGTTTGTAGCTGTCCACTGTCATTTCTCCATAACCTGGTCTTTCTCTGCCAGAAATGTAGCCAGGATCAGCGTAGAGGTATGTCCATGGTAATCTATGCCTCACATCCTCCTGTGTCTTTCTAGTGGTCTCCACCCCCATTGTAAGCCCAGATAAGACCCTGCCTGACCCCTTCTCTTAGCTTTCCAAGCATGCCACCTCTTTGACTTTTTATAATTGTATAAATCTTCATATTGAAAGCAGTTATATCATCTCTTTATATTAAAAAGCAGTTATATCCCTCTGGCATTCATGGGAACATGCACCTGAAATCTCTTTTGTTTGATATTTTCTGATGTTGAGGTCCAGCTTATGGTGGGTTAGCTGACATGCCTTGTTCTTTCACATCAATTGCTCCCTCACCCAAATACTTACTCTGGGCTGCAGTTACAAACAGCAATCTCTTACTTCATACCTAAGGAGCCAGGACCACCATCCATCCTCCCAGCTCCAGTTCTGCCTGCTGAATGAGGAATAACCTCTCCCCCCATGCAGGGATTTATTTAGATCCAAGCCTGTAAACAAACCTACTTTGAGGATAGAGTTTCATGGCATTTTTAGGTCAGACTGAAAAATGCTTCTAGTAACAACATCCCCCTCCTTTCATTTCAGCTGAAGTTTAAAAGAGATCTCATCCAAGTTGTTCTTGTAAAAAACAACTTCTCACTCCCTCTCGAGTGGTTTGAGAGGGTTTTTACATCTTCTTCTGACCTGCAGGGATTTTTCCCTGTGTATATGTAGTGCCCACTGTCTCTGGGGAAGGTAAGCAGCGTTGCTGGCTGGTCATCAGGCTTTGCTTCAGCTCACTTCTTAGAAAGTACAAACCATGCTGAAAAGCTTGCTGAAAAGTCACTGCACGTCTTAGAAAGCAAGAAACCTGCTCCTGGGCAGGCCCTGAAAGTCTGGGTGTTAGCACCACACTGTGAAAGCTCGGAGGTCATAAGCTGCCCTGCAGACCTGGGCGGGCAGCGTGTGGATGGGGGTGGCAGGGCACCCTGATCCCACCCCTCCGTCATCCCATGGCTTCACTGTAAGCAATTGGTAAGTAACCATCACGCAATTTAATCGCATATGTTGTTATGCAAGAGAGCTAGTTTAAAAACAGGTTTCGTGGTGTAAGCCCAAGCTCCCCGTCCCCCTGCCATGTGCAGGGGGCTGTGCAAGGTGGTGTGTCTGAGCCTGGCTGTGGTGGGTGTGCAGGCAAGAGCATCACCCAGCAGAATGTGATGAGTCCTAACTAATTGCTGCAGATATTTTGGAGGGTGCCAGTGAAGGCACTGCTGTGGGTTGGTTTCACCTGCGTTCTGGAATTGAAATGTCTTCTTTCTAACAAAAGGGTACAAAGAAGGAGAAACACTGGGACCTGCACTGCTGCAAGTTCCTTGGCAAAGTGGATTTGGATGCAAATCAGACGTTCCACAGTCTGGACCAGAGGATGCAGAAGCGTGTCGTGTGAGCAGAGACAGCCCCAGCAGTGACAGCCCACCTGCAACAGTCCTCAGACGAGGTGTAAGGAAGAAACAGGTCCTGAGGTGGGAGCATTTCTATCCCCCCTGCACAGCAAAATGTTTTTACCATTTCTAAGGTTTCAGGCTTTTGCAGAAAACCAAGTTACTAGGCTGTAGTCCGAGGACTTTTTACTGTTACCTGGTAGGCTGTGCTTTTAACAGGCAGCCAGGGGGTGTTAAGATCATTCTTACAATGTGCGTTCTCAAGCGAAACTAATTGTCAAGTACTTGTTTTCACCATACAAGTGTAAGACTACCCAACAACATGTTGACATACACCAAAACAGGTATACAGTTGGAAAAACTGCAGTTTGCATCAGAGGTTGGCTTGAATCAGATGGCTTAATGACTGCAAGTTGCAGACACAGCCTGTTCTCTGTACCTTCCATATTCACCCGCACATAGAGGTTTGCAGATGGTTTATGAGATGTTACGGTCTGCGCCCTGACAGCTGCAAGATGTTCAAGTTGTTTATACAGACTAGAAGAGAACAAGTTCAGCCCTGGCCCCTTCCCCACCTACATGCAAAGCTATATCTGGAACAAAGTATTTAATGTTTGTGCTGAACCTCATCAACCTCAATTCCACTTGCAGAGCTGAAGATGGGAGGAAACAACAGCAGAAGACTGCAGGACCTGGACACAAGTGCAGACATTCACCTGAGGCTTCTTCCACTGTCCAGCTCTGCAATATAGTTTTAACCTTTTCACTGTTATTCTTATCGATGCTTCTTTTTAATATGATCTTTCAGGGGAGAAAAGGTGCTTCATGAGGAAATCTACAGATGTTCATCCAGAACAGATACAGTAAAGTACCTGTAACCTCAACATGACAAGAAACCTTTTGCCCTGCAATGCATCCCACCAGCCCTTCTCAGGCTTGTCATCACTCCACATTTTTTGGTGTTCAGGCATGCTGGTGACAGCGTTGTGTGAGTTGCTTAAACAGGACAATCTGTGCTCTGGATAATGACAATGAATCATGATGAAACTTTTCTGAGAAAAGGTTTTCACCAAGATTAGCCAACAGAGCTGTAAAGTGACCTACCTCATAGAAAGATGCCACATATCAAGCAGCAAAGGGGGAAAAGTCTTGGCTAAGTGAGGGAAAGGCTTAAGAATTGACATTACCTTCTAAGGGAAGAGATAACTATCATGTAGGCTTTTGTTTGCTGTGAAATAAATTAGATGTAAAGGTAAACAGCATTTAGAGACTTCTGCCTGGCCCTGCAACAGCTATGAAACCCAAGACTACCAGAAAAGCAAAATCTGGAGTCTGCTTGGTGTGTGCTGAAGGGACTGCTCCAAGCTGTTGTCTCTGACGGGTCAGCCTTGCCCTGCTGCAAGGTGTGACAAAAGCTGACTCTGCATTGTGCAAGTCGGTGTGGTTGAGGAGCTTCATCTACATCTAAGATTACCTAGCTGACTGAGGTAAGAGCAGTGACGTCTGAAGGCTTGTGTTTCATCCTCCCAGAAAAGGTGCTTCGGGGATCAGGAGACTGATAACAGGCTGTGTTGCTCTGGGTGTGAAGAAGGTCCCTCGCCACACAATGAGAGATGTGACAAGGCAGAAAGCCTGGTAAGAATTATGTCTCTTGAATTAAATGAAAACATGTGATTTTCCCAATTTCCAGGAATTAATGGTGAATAGTAAGATCAGCTGGCTTGACTTTTGTGAACATTATATTATTAACATCTGGGAAGAGCAAAATGTGATTGAAGACTCATCAAAAGAGCGGCTTGCTCAGGATTTCGTAAGGGGCACAGCTTCTCTTGGGACTCTGAAAACAAAATAAAGATCAGATGCATCAAACCAGGACCCCAGCTGAGTCCAGAGCAATTGAAAGGTCCACCTGGATTTTTTGAGCCACAGAGGTCAGAGCTCAATTTC